>NC_092711.1:2584441-2621941 GCF_047496885.1 Scyliorhinus torazame | reverse complement strand
CTCGTGACAATAAATTTTCATTTTCAATTTCATTTCATGGTCTCCCAGACCGTCGCATTCTCCCTCCCCACCTGCCCGTTTCCCCTGGGGTTATAGCTGGTCGTCCTGCTCGAGGCGATGCCCTTACTGAGCCGGTACTGACGCAGTTCGTCGCTCATGAACGACGAGCGCCTGTCGCTGTGACGTAGTTGGGGGAAGCCAAACAGGATGAAGACAATGTGCAGGGCTTTAATGAGGGCAGCACGGTAGCATTGTGGATAGCACAATTGCTCACAGCTCCAGGGTCCCAGGTTCGATTCCGGCTTGGGTCACTGTCTGTGCGGAGTCTGCACGTCCTCCCCGTGTGTGCGTGGGTTTCCTCCGGGTGCTCCGGTTTCCTCCCACAGTCCAAAGATGTGCAGGTTAGGTGGATTGGCCATGATAAATTGCCCTTAGTGTCCAAAATTGCCCTTGGTGTTGGGTGGGGTTTCTGGTTGTGGGGATAGGGAGGCGGTGTGGACCTTGGGTGGGGTGCTCTTTCCAAGAGCCGGTGCAGACTCGATGGGCCGAATGGCCTCCTTCTGCACTGTAAATTCTATGAATCTATGACAGTGGGGGTGGTCATATCGGGGCAGGGGACGGCAAACGGGAAGCGGGAGAACTCATCTCTGATGTTCAGGAAGTACGTGTTGCGATTATTGGAGGGGAGGGGCCCTTTGAAATTGATACTGAGGCGTTCAAAAGGCCAGGATGCCTTTATCTATCGCTGTAACCTCCTCCAGCCCCGACAACCCTCCCTATCTCTGTAACCGCCTCCAGCCCCGACAACCCTCCCTATCTCTCTAACCTCCTCCAGCCCCGACAACCCTCCCTATCTCTGTAACCTCCTGCAGCCCCGACACACCTCCCTATCTCTGGAACCTCCTCCAGCCCCGACAACCCTCCCTATCTCTGTAACCGCCTCCAGCCCCGACAACCCTCCCTATCTCTGTAACCGCCTCCAGCCCCTACACCCCTCCCTATCTCTGTAACCTCCTCCAGCCCCGACAACCCTCCCTATCTCTGTAACCTCCTCCAGCCCCGACACCCCTCCCTATCTCTGGAACCTCCTCCAGCCCCGACAACCCTCCCTATCTCTGTAACCTCCTCCAGCCCCGACACCCCTCCCTATCTCTGTAACCTCCTCCAGCCCCGACAACCCTCCCTATCTCTGTAACCTCCTCCAGCCCCTACAACCCTCCCAATCTCTGTAACCTCCTCCAGCCCCCGACAACCCTCCCTATCTCTGTAACCACCTCCAGCCCCGACAACCCTCCCTATCTCTGTAACCGCCTCCAGCCCCGACAACCCTCCCTATCTCTGTAACCTCCTCCAGCCCCTACAACCCTCCCTATCTCTGTAACCTCCTCCAGTCCCCGACAAACCTCACTATCTCTGTAACCTCCTCCAGCCCCTACAACCCTCCCTATCTCTGTAACCTCCTCCAGTCCCTACACCCCTCCCTAACTCTGTAACCTCCTCCAGCCCCTACTTACCTCCCCATCTCTGTTACCTCCTCCAGACCCCTTCAACCCTCCCTATCTCTGTCACCTCCTCCAGCCCCTACACTCCTCCCTGTCTCTGTAACCTCCTCCAGCCCCGACAACCCTCCCTATCTCTGTAACCTCCTCCAGCTCCTGCAACCCTCCCTGTCTTTGTTACCTCCTCCAGCCCCCTACACCCCTCCCTATCTCTGTAACCTCCTCCAGCCCCTACAACCCTCCCTATCTCTGTAACCTCCTCCAGCCCCCAACAACCCTCCCTATCTCTGTAACCTCCTCCAGCCCCCAACACCCCTCCCTATCTCTGTAACCTCCTCCAGCCCCCAACACTCCTCCCTCTCTCTGTAACCTTCTCCTGCCCCGACAACCCTCCCTATCTCTGTAACCTCCTCCAGCCCCTACACCCCTCCCTATCTCTGTAACCTCCTCCAGCCCCTACACCCCTCCCTATCTCTGTAACCTCCTCCAGCCCCAACAACCCTCCCCATCTCTGTAACCTCCTCCAGCCCCGACACCCCTCCCTATCTCTGTAACCTCCTCCAGCCCCAACAACCCTCCCTATCTCTGTAACCTCCTCCAGCCCCTACACCCCTCCCTATCTCTGTAACCTCCTCCAGCCCCTACACCCCTCCCTATCTCTGTAACCTGCTCCAGCCCCAACAACCCTCCCTATCTCTGTAACCTCCTCGAGCCCCGACACCCCTCCCTATCTCTGTAACCTCCTCCAGCCCCAACAGCCCTCCCTATCTCTGTAACCTCCTCCAGCCCCTACACCCCTCCCTATCTCTGTAACCTCCTCCAGCCCATACACCTCTCCCTATCTCTGTAACCGCCTCCAGCCCCTACAAACCTCACTATCTCTGTAACCTCCTCCAGCCCCTACAACCCTCCATATCTCTGTAACCTCCTCCAGCCCCTACACCCCTCCCTAACTCTGTAACCTCCTCCAGCCCCTACTTACCTCCCTATCTCTGTTACCTCCTCCAGACCCCTTCAACCCTCCCTATCTCTGTCACCTCCTCCAGCCCCTACACTCCTCCCTGTCTCTGTAACCTCCTCCAGCCCCTACAACCCTCCCTATCTCTGTAACCTCCTCCAGCTCCTGCAACCCTCCCTATCATGGTTACCTCCTCCAGCCCCCTACACCCCTCCCTATCTCTGTAACCTCCTCCAGCCCCCAACAACCCTCCCTATCTCTGTAACCTCCTCCAGCCCCCAACACTCCTCCCTCTCTCTGTAACCTTCTCCTGCCCCTACAACCCTCCCTATCTCTGTAACCTCCTCCAGCCCCTACACCCCTCCCTATCTCTGTAACCTCCTCCAGCCCCTACACCCCTCCCTATCTCTGTAACCTCCTCCAGCCACAACAACCCTCCCTATCTCTGTAACATCCTCCAGCCCCGACACCCCTCCCTATCTCTGTAACCTCCTCCAGCCCCAACAACCCTCTCTATCTCTGTAACCTCCTCCAGCCCCTACACCCCTCCCTATCTCTGTAACCTCCTCCAGCCCCTACACCCCTCCCTATCTCTGTAACCTGCTCCAGCCCCAACAACCCTCCCTATCTCTGTAACCTCCTCGAGCCCCGACACCCCTCCCTATCTCTGTAACCTCCTCCAGCCCCAACAACCCTCCCATCTCTGTAACCTCCTCCAGCCCCTACACCCCTCCCCATCTCTGTAACCTCCTCCAGCCCCTACACCCCTCCCTATCTCTGTAACCTCCTCCAGCCCCTACACCTCTCCCTATCTCTGTAACCGCCTCCAGCCCCTACAACACTCCCTATCTCTGTAACCTCCTCCAGCCCCTACACCCCTCCCTATCTCTGTAACCTGCTCCAGCCCCAACAACCCTCCCTATCTCTGTAACCTCCTCCAGCCCCTACACCCCTACCTATCTCTGTAACCTCCTCCAGCCCCCTACAACCCTCCCTATCTCTGTAACCTCCTACAGCTCCTGCAACCCTCCCTATTTCTGTTACCTCGTCCAGCCCCCTACACCCCTCCCTATCTCTGTAACCTCCTCCAGCCCCTACAACCCTCCCTATCTCTGAAACCTCCTCCAGCCCCCAACACTCCTCCCTCTCTCTGTAACCTCCTCCAGCGGCTACACCCCTCCCTATCTCTGTAACCTCCTCCAGCCCCTACAACCCTCCCTATCTCCGTAACCTCCTCCAGCCCCTACACCCCTCCCTATCTCTGTAACCTCCTCCAGACCCCTTCAACCCTCCCTATCTCTGTCACCTCCTCCAGCCCCTACACCCCTCCCTATCTCTGTAACCTCCTCCAGCCCCTACAACCCTCCCCATCTCTGTAACCTCCTCCAGCCCCCTAAACCCCTCTCTATCTCTGTAACCTCCTCCATCCCCTCCAACCCTCCCTATCTCTGTAACCTCCTCCAGCCCCTACACCCCTCCCTATCTCTGTAACCTCCTCCAGCCCCTACAACCCTCCCCATCTCTGTAACCTCCTCCAGCCCCCTAAACCCCTCTCTATCTCTGTAACCTCCTCCATCCCCTCCAACCCTCCCTATCTCTGTTACCTCCTCCAGCCCCCTACACCCCTCCCTATCTCTGTAACCTCCTCCAGCCCCTACAACCCTGCCTATCTCTGTAACCTCCTCCAGCCCCCAACACCCCTCCCCAGCTCTGTAACCTCCTCCAGCCCCCAACACTCCTCCCTCTCTCTGGAACCTCCTCCTGCCCCTACAACCCTCCCTATCTCTGTAACCTCCTCCAGCCCCTACACCCCTCCCTATCTCTGTAACCTGCTCCAGCCCCAACAACCCTCCCTATCTCTGTAACCTCCTCCAGCCCCGACACTCCTCCCTATCTCTGTAACCTCCTCCAGCCCCAACAACCCTCCCTATCTCTGTAACCTCCTCCAGCCCCGACACCCCTCCCTATCTCTGTAACCTCCTCCAGCCCCGACACCCCTTCCTATCTCTGTAACCTCCTCCAGCCCCAACAACCCTCCCTATCTCTGTAACCTCCTCCAGCCCCGACAACCCTCCCTATCTCTGTAACCTCCTCGAGCCTCCGACACCCCTCCGTATCTCTGTAACCTCCTCCAGCCCCTGCAACCCTCCCTATCTCTGTAACCTCCTCCAGCTCCTGCAACCCTCCCGATCTCTGTAACCTCCTCCAGCCCCCAACACTCCTCCCTCTCTCTGTAAGCTCCTCCAGCCCCTACAACTCTCCATATCCCTGTAACCTCCTCCAGCTCCCTACAACCCTCCCTATCTCTGTAACCTCCTCCAGCCCCCAACTTCCCTTCCTATCTCTGTAACCTCCTCCAGCCCCAACCCTCCCTATCTCTGTAACCTCCTCCAGCCCCTACAATCCTCCCTATCTCTGTAACCTCCTCCAGCCCCTACACCCCTCCCTATCTCTGTAACCTCCTCCAGCCCCCGACAAACCTCCCTATCTCTGTAACCTCCTCCAGCCCCAACAACCCTCCATATCTCTGTAACCTCCTCCAGCCCCTACACTCCTCCCTATCTCTGTAACCTCCTCCAGCCCCTACAACCCTCCCTATCTCTGTAACTTCCTCCAGCCCCTACACCCCTCCCTATCTCTGTAACCTCCTCCAGCCCCCTACAACCCTCCCTATCTCTGTGACCTCCTCCAGCCAACTACACCCCTCCCTATCTCTGTAACTTCCTCCAGCCCCTACAACCCTCCCTATCTCTGTAACTTCCTACAGCCCCCTACAACCCTCCCGATCTCGGTAACCTCCTCCGGCCCCAACAACCCTCCCTATCTCTGTAACTCCTTGCAGCCCCCTACAACCCTCACGATCTGTGTAACCTGCTCCATCCCCAACAACCCTCCCTCTCTCTGTAACCTCCTCCCGCCCTTCAACCATCCCTATCTCTGTAACCTCCCCCAGCTCCCTACAACCCTCCCTATCTCTGTAACCTCCTCCAGCCCCTACAACCCTCCCTATCTCTGTAACATTCCCCAGCTCCCTACAACCCTCCCTATCTCTGTAACCTCCTCCAGCCCCTACAACCCTCCCTATCTCTGTAACCTCCGACAGCCCCGATAGCCCTCCCTATCTCTGTAACCTCCTCCAGCCCCTACAACCCTCCCGATCTCTGTAACCTCCTGCAGCTCCGTACAACACTCCCTCTTTCTATAACCTCCTCCAGTCCCTTCAACCCTCCCTCTTTCTGTAACCTCCTCCAGTCCCTACAACCTTCCCTATCTCTGTAACCTCATCCAACCCCATACAGCCCTCCCTATCTCTGCAGCCTCATCCAGTCCCCTACACCCCTCCCTATCTCTGTAACCTCCTCCCGTCCCTTCAACCCTCCCGATCTCTGTAATCTCCTCCAGCCCCATCTACCCTCCCTATCCCTGTAACCTCCTCCAGCCCTTAAAACCCTCCCTATCTCTATAACCCCCTCCATCACCTACATCCCTCCCTATCTCTGTAACCTCCTGCAGCTCCCCACAACCCTCCCTCTTTCTATAACCTCCTCCAGTCCCTACAACCCTCCCTATCTCTGTAACCACCTCCAGCCCCCTAAACCCCTCCCTATCTCTGTAGCCTCATCCAGTCCCCTACACCCCTCCCTATCTCTGTAACCACCTCCAGCCCCCTAAACCCCTCCCTATCTCTGTAACTTCATCCAGCCCCTACAACCCTCCCTATCTCTGTAACGTCCTCCAGACCCCTACAACCCTCCCTATTTCTGTAACCTCCTCCAGCCCCCTAAACCCCTCCCTACCTCTGTAACCTCCTCCAGCCCCGACAACCCTCCCTATCTCTGTAACATCCTCCAACCCCATACAGCCCTCCTTATCTCTGTCGCCTCATCCAGTCCCCTACACCCCTCCCAATCTCTGTAACCTACAGCCCCTACAACCCTCCCTATCTCTGTATCCTCCTCCAGCCCCCTACAACCCTCCCTATCTCTGTAACCACCTCCAGCCCCCTAAAACCCTCCCTATCTCTGTAACCTCCAGCCCCTACAACCCTCTCTATCTCTGTAACCTCCTCCAGCCCTCTACATCCCTCCCTATCTCTGTAACCTCCTCCAGCCCCCACAACCCTCCCTATCTCTGTAACCTCCTCCAGCCCCCTACAACCCTCCCTATCTCTGTAACCACCTCCAGCCCCCTAAAACCCTCCCTATCTCTGTAACTTCCAGCCCCTACAACCCTCCCTATCTCTGTAACCTCCTCCCGCCCCTTCAACCCTCCCGATCTCTGTAATCTCCTCCAGCCCGACCTACCCTCCCTATCCCTGTAACCTCCTCCAGCCCTTAAAACCCTCCCTATCTCTGTAACCTCCTCCAGCCCTCTACATCCCTCCCTATCTCTGTAACCTCCTCCAGCCCCCACAACCCTCCTTATCTCTGTAACCTCCTCCAGCCCCTATAACCCTCCCTATCTCAGTATCCTTGTACAGCCTCTAGAACCCTCCCTATGTAATTTCCTCCAGCCCCCTACAACCCTCCCTATCTCTGTAACCTACTCGAGCCCCTATAACCCTCCCTATCTCTGTAACCTCCTGCAGCTCCGTACAACACTCCCTCTTTCTATAACCTCCTCCAGTCCCTACAACCCTCCCTCTTTCTGTAACCTCCTCCAGTCCCTACAACCTTCCCTATCTCTGTAACCTCATCCAACCCCATACAGCCCTCCCTATCTCTGCAGCCTCATCCAGTCCCCTACAACCCTCCCTATCTCTGTAACCTCCTCCCGCCCCTTCAACCCTCCCGATCTCTGTAATCTCCTCCAGCCCCATCTACCCTCCCTATCCCTGTAACCTCCTCCAGCCCTTAAAACCCTCCCTATCTCTATAACCCCCTCCATCACCTACATCCCTCCCTATTTCTGTAACCTCCTGCAGCTCCCCACAACCCTCCCTCTTTCTATAACCTCCTCCAGCCCCTACACCCCTCCCTATCTCTGTAACCACCTCCAGCCCCCTAAACCCCTCCCTATCTCTGTAACTTCATCCAGCCCCTACAACCCTCCCTATCTCTGTAACGTCCTCCAGACCCCTACAACCCTCCCTATCTCTGTAACCTCCTCCAGCCCCTACAACCCTCCCTACCTCTGTAACCTCCTCCAGCCCCGACAACCCTCCCTATCTCTGTAACATCCTCCAACCCAATACAGCCCTCCTTATCTCTGTCGCCTCATCCAGTCCCCTACACCCCTCCCAATCTCTGTAACCTCCTCCAGCCCCTACATCCCTCCCTATCTCTGTAACCTCCTCCAGCCCCCACAACCCTCCCTATCTCTGTAACCTCCTCCAGCCCCTATAACCCTCCCTATCTCAGTATCCTTGTACAGCCTCTAGAACCCTCCCTATGTAATTTCCTCCAGCCCCCTACAACCCTCCCTATCTCTGTAACCTACTCGAGCCCCTATAACCCTCCCTATCTCTGTAACCTACTCGAGCCCCTATAACCCTCCTTATCTCTGTAACCTCCTCCTGCCCCTACAACCCTCCCTATCTCTGTAACCTACTCCAGCCCCCTAAACCCCTCCCTATCTCTGTAACCTCCTCCAGCCCATACAACCCACCCTATCTCTGTAACCTCCTCCAGTCCCTACACCCCTCCCAATCTCTGAAACCTCCTCCAGCCCCTACAACCCTCCCTATCTCTGTAACCTCCTCCAGCCCGTACACTCCTCCCTATCTCTGTAACCTCCTCCAGCCCCCTAAGCCCCTCCCTATCTCTGTAACCTCCTCCAGCCCCCTACAACCCTCCCTATCTCTGTAACCTCCTCCAGCCCCTTCAACACTCCCTATCTCTGTAACCTCCTCCAGCCCCCTACAACACTCCCTATCTCTGTAATCTCCTCCAGCCCCCTACATCCCTCCCTATCTCTGTAACCTCCTCCAGCCCCCTACAACACTCCCTATCTCTGTAATCTCCTCCAGCCCCCTACATCCCTCCCTATCTCTGTAATCTCCTCCAGCCCCCTACATCCCTCCCTATCTCTGTAACCTCCTCCAGCCCCTACAACCCTCCCTATCTCTGTAACCTCCTCCAGCTCCTACAACTCTCCCTATCTCTGTAATCTCCTCCAGCCCCCTACATCCCTCCCTATCTCTGTAACCTCCTCCAGCCCCCTACAACCCTCCCTATCTCTGTAACCTCCTCCAGCCCCCTACAACCCTCCCTATCTCTGTAACCTCCTCCAGCTCCTACAACTCTCCCTATCTCTGTAATCTCCTCCAGCCCCCTACATCCCTCCCTATCTCTGTAACCTCCTCCAGCCCCCTACAACCCTCCCTATCTCTGTAACCTCCTCCAGCCCCCTACAACCCTCCCTATCTCTTTAACTTCCACCAGCCGTGCTACCCTCCCTATCTCTGTAACCTCCCCCAGCCCCTATAACCCTCCCTATCTCAGTATCCTTGTACAGCCTCTAGAACCCTCCCTATGTAATTTCCTCCAGCCCCTACAACCCTCCCTATCTCTGTAACCTACTCGAGCCCCTATAACCCTCCCTATCTCTGTAACCTACTCCAGCCCCTACACTCCTCCCTATCTCTGTAACCTCCTCCAGCCCCCTAAGCCCCTCCCTATCTCTGTAACCTCCTCCCGCCCCTTCAACACTCCCTATCTCTGTAACCTCCTCCAGCCCCCTACAACACTCCCTATCTCTGTCGCCTCATCCAGTCCCCTACACCCCTCCCTATCTCTGTAACCTACTTCAGCCCCTACAACCCTCCCTATCTCTGTAATCTCCTCCAGCCCCTACAACCCTCCCTATCTCTGTAACCTCCTCCAGCCCCTACAATTCTCATCCTCCTGTTCAAATCCCTCCCTGCCTCGATATCTCTGTAACCTCCTCCAGCCCCTACAATTCTCATCCTCCTGTTCCAATCCCTCCCTCCCTCCCTATCTCTGTAACCTCCTCCAGCCCCTACAATTCCCATCCTCCTGTTCAAATCCCTCCCTCCCTATCTCTGTAACCTCCTCCAGCCCCTGCAATTCCCATCCACCTGTTCAAATCCCTCCCTTGCTCCCTCCCTATCTCTGTAACCTCCTCCAGCCCCTACAATTCCCATCCTCCTCTTCAAATCCCTCCCTTGCCCCCTCCCTCCCTCTCTCTGTAACCCCCTCCAGCCCCTACAATTCCCATCCTCCGCTTCAAATCCCTCCCTCGCGCCCTCCCTCCCTATCTCTGTAACCTCCTCCAGCCCCTACAATTCTCATCCTCCTGTTCAAATCCCTCCTTCGCCCTCCCTCCCTACCTATCCCTGTATCCCCCTCCAACCCCTACAATTCTCATCCTCCTGTTCAAATCCCTACCTCGCCCCCTCCCTATCTCTGTAACCTCCTCCAGCCCCTACAATTCTCATCCTCCTCTTCAAATCCCTCCCTTGCCCCCTCCCTCCCTATCTCTGTAACCTCCTCCAGCCCCTACAATTCCCATCCTCCTCTTCAAATCCCTCCCTTGCCCCCTCCCTCCCTCTCTCTGTAACCTCCTCCAGCTCCTACAATTCCCATCCTCCGCTTCAAATCCCTCCCTCGCGCCCTCCCTCCCTATCTCTGTAACCTCCTCCAGCCCCTACAATTCCCATCCTCCGCTTCAAATCCCTCCCTCCCTCCCTCCCTCCCTGTCTCTTTTACCTCCTTCAGCCCCCTACAATTCCCATCCTCCTGTTCAAATCCCTCCCTCCCTCCCTTTCTGTGTAACCTCCTCCAGCCCCTACAATTCCCATCCTCCTGTTCAAATCCCTCCCTTGCTCCCTCCCTATCTCTGTAACCTCCTCCAGCCCCTACAATTCTCATCCTCCTGTTCAAATCCCTCCCTCTCTCGCCCCCTCCCTATCTCTGTAACCTCCTCCAGCGCCTACAATTCTCATCCTCCTGTTCAAATCCCTCCCTCCCTCCCTCCCAATCTCTGTACCCTCCTCCAGCCCCTACAAATCTAATCCTCCTGTTCAAATCCCTTCCTCGCTCCCTCCCTCCCTATCTCTGTAACCTCCTCCAGCCCATACAATTCTCATCCTCCTGTTCAAATCCCTCCCTCCCTCCCGATCTCTGTAACCTCCTCCAGCCCCTACAATTCCCATCCTCCTGTTCAAATCCCTCCCTCCCTCCCGATCTCTGTAACCTCCTCCAGCCCCTACAATTCTCATCCTCCTGTTCAAATCCCTCCCTCCTTCCCTCCTTCCCACCCTCCCTATCTCTGTAACCTCCTCCAGCCCCTACAATTCCCATCGCCCTGTTCAAATCCCTCCCTCCCCATCTCTGTAACCTCCTCCAGCCCCTACAATTCTCATCCTCCTGTTCCAATCCCTCCCTCCCTCCCTATCTCTATAACCTCCTCCAGCCCCTACAATTCCCATCCTCCTGTTCAAATCACTCCCTCCCTCACTATCTCTGTAACCTCCTCCAGCCCCTACAATTCTCATCCTCCTGTTCAAATCCCTCCCTCCCTCGTTATCTCTGTAACCTCCTCCAGCCCCTACAATTCCCATCCTCCTGTTCAAATCCCTCCCTCCCTCCCGATCTCTGTAACCTCCTCCAGCCCCTACAATTCTCATCCTCCTGTTCAAATCCCTCCCTCCTTCCCTCCTTCCCACCCTCCCTATCTCTGTAACCTCCTCCAGCCCCTACAATTCCCATCCTCCTGATCAAATCCCTCCCTCGCCACCTCCCTCCCTATCTCTGTAACCTCCTCCAGCCCCTACAATTCCCATCGCCCTGTTCAAATCCCTCCCTCCCCATCTCTGTAACCTCCTCCAGCCCCTACAATTCTCATCCTCCTGTTCCAATCCCTCCCTCCCTCCCTATCTCTGTAACCTCCTCCAGCCCCTACAATTCTCATCCTCCTGTTCCAATCCCTCCCTCCCTCCCTATCTCTATAACCTCCTCCAGCCCCTACAATTCCCATCCTCCTGTTCAAATCACTCCCTCCCTCACTATCTCTGTAACCTCCTCCAGCCCCTACAATTCCCATCCTCCTGTTCAAATCCCTCCCTCCCTCGTTATCTCTGTAACCTCCTCCAGCCCCTACAATTCCCATCCTCCTGTTCAAATCACTCCCTCCCTCACTATCTCTGTAACCTCCTCCAGCCCCTACAATTCCCATCGTCCTGTTCAAATCCCTCCCTCCCTATCTCTGTAACCTCCTCCAGCCCCTACAATTGCCATCCTCCTGTTCAAATCCCTCCCTCCCTATCTCTGTAACCTCCTCCAGCCCCTACAATTCCCATCCTCCTGTTCAAATCCCTCCCTCCCTCCCTATCTCTGTAACCTCCTCCGGCCCCTACAATTCTCATCCTCCTGTTCAAATCCCTCCCTTGCTCCCTCACTATCTCTGTAACCTCCTCCAGCCCCTACAATTCCCATCCTCCTGTTCAAATCCCTCCCTCCCTCCCTATGTCTGTAACCTCCTCCAGCCCCTACAATTCCCATCCTCCTGTTCAAATCCCTCCCTCGCGCCCTCCCTCCCTATCTCTGTAACCTTCTCCAGCCCCTACAATTCTCATCCTCCTGTTCAAATCCCTCCTCGCGCCCTCCATCTCTATCTCTGTAACCTCCTCCAGCCCCTACAATTCTCATCCTCCTGTTCAAATCCCTCCCTCGCTCCCTCCCTCGATATCTCTGTAACCTCCTCCAGCCCCTACAATTCTCATCCTCCTGTTCCAATCCCTCCCTCCATCCCTATCTCTGTAACCTCCTCCAGCCCCTACACTTCTCATCCTCCTGTTACAATCCCTCCCTCCCTCCCTATCTCTGTAACCTCCTCCAGCCCCGACAATTCCCATCCTCCTGTTCAAATCCCTCCCTCGCCTCCCTCGCTACCTCTGTAACCTCCTCCAGCCCCTACAATTCTCATCCTCCTGTTCAAATCCCTCCCTTGCCCCCCTCCCTCTCTATCTCTGTAACCTCCTCCAGCCCCTACAATTCCCATCCTCCTGTTCAAATCCCTCCTTTCGCCCTCCCTCCCTCCCTATCTCTGTATCCCCCTCCAACCCCTACAATTCTCATCCTCCTGTTCAAATCCCTCCCTCGCCCCCCTCCCTATCTCTGTAACCTCCTCCAGCCCCTACAATTCTCATCCTCCTCTTCAAATCCCTCCCTTGCCCCCTCCCTCCCTATCTCTGTCACCTCCTCCAGCCCAGACAATTCTCATCCTCCTGTTCAATCCTTCCCTCCCTCCCTATCTCTGTAACCTCCTCCAGCCCCTACAATTCCCATCCTCCTGTTCAAATCCCTCCCTCCCTCCCTATCTCTGTAACCTCCTCCAGCCCCTACAATTCCCATCCTCCTGTTCAAATCCCTCCCTCCCTCCCTCCCTATCTCTGTAACCTCCTCCAGCCCCTACAATTCTCATCCTCCTGTTCAAATCACTCCCTCCCTATCTCTGTAACCTCCTCCAGCCCCTACAATTCCCATCCTCCTGTTCAAATCCCTCCCTCCCTCCCTATCTCTGTAACCTCCTCCAGCCCCTACAATTCTTATCCTCCTGTTCAAATCGCTCCCTCCCTCACTATCTCTGTAACCTCCTCCAGCCCCTACAATTCTCATCCTCCTGTTCAAATCACTCCCTCCCTCCCTATCTCTGTAACCTCCTCCAGCCCCTACAATTCCCATCCTCCTGTTCAAATCCCTCCCTCGCCCACCTCCCTCCCTATCTCTGTAACCTCCTCCAGCCCCTACAATCCTCCCTATCACTGTAACCTCCTCCAGCCCTGACAACCCTCCCTGTCTCTGTAACCTCCTCCAGCCCCCTACAACCCTCCCTATCTCTGTAACCTCCTCCAGCCCTGACAACCCTCCCAATCTCTGTAACCTGCTCCAGCCCCGACAACCCTCCCTATCTCTGTAACCTCCTCCAGAGTCGACAAACCTCCCTATCTCTGTAACCTCCTCCAGCCCCCTACACCCCTCCCTATCTCTGTAACCTCCTCCAGCCCCCTACAACCCTCCCTATCTCTGTAACCTCCTCCAGCCCCCTACAACCCTCCCTATCTCTGTAACTTCCTCCAGCCCCTACAACCCGCCCTATCTCTGTAACCTCCTCCAGCCCCTACACCCCTCCCTATCTCTGTAACCTCCTCCAGCCCCCTACACCCCTCCCTATGTCTGTAACCTCCTCCAGCCCCTACACCCCTCCCTATCTCTGTAACCTCCTCCAGCCCCCTACACCCCTCCCTATGTCTGTAACCTCCTCCAGCCCCTACAATCCACCCTATCACTGTAACCTCCTCCAGCCCTGACAACCCTCCCAATCTCTGTAACCTGCTCCAGCCCCGACAACCCTATCTCTGTAACCTCCTCCTGCCCCGACAAACCTCCCTATCTCAGTAACCTCCTCCAGCCCCTACAACCCTCCCTATCTCTGTAACCTCCTCCAGCCCTGACAACCCTCCCTATCTCTGTAACCTCCTCCAGTCCCTACAACCCTCCCTATCTCTGTAACCTCCTCCAGTCCCGACAAACCTCCCTATCTTTGTAACCTCCTCCAGCCCCTACAAGCCTCCCTATCTCTGTAACCTCCTCCAGCCCCGACAAACCTCCCTATCTCTGTAACGTCTTCTAGTCCCTACAACCCCTCCCTATCTCAGTAACCTCCTCCAGCCCCGACAAACCTCCCTATCTCAGTAACCTCCTCCAGCCCCCTACACACTCCCAATCTCTGTAACCTCCTCCAGCCCCTACACCCCTCCCTATCTCTGTAACCTCCTCCAGCCCCTACAACCCTCCCTATCTCTGTAACCTCCTCCAGCCCCTACAACTCTCTCTATCTCTGTAACTTCCTCCAGCCCCGACAACCCTCCCTATCTCTGTAACCTACTCCAGCCCCTACACCCCTCCCTATCTCTGTAACCTCCTCCAGCCCCCTACACCCCTCCCTATGTCTGTAACCTCCTCCAGCCCCTACAATCCACTCTATCACTGTAACCTCCTCCAGCCCCTATAACCGTCCCTATATCTGTAACCTCCTCCAGTCCCCTACACCCCTCCCTATCTCTGTAACTCCCTCCAGCCCCGACAACCCTCCCTATCTCTGTAACCTCCTCCAGCCCCCTACAACCCTCCCTATCTCTGTAACTTCCTCCAGCCCCTACAACCCGCCCTATCTCTGTAACCTCCTCCAGCCCCTACACCCCTCCCTATCTCTGTAACTCCAGCCCCTACAACCCTCCCTATCTCTGTAACCTCCTCCAGCCCCTACAATCCACTCTATCACTGTAACCTCCTCCAGCCCCTACAACCCTCCCTATATCTGTAACCTCCTCCAGTCCCCTACACCCCTCCCTATCTCTGTAACTTCCTCCAGCCCCGACAACCCTCCCTATCTCTGTAACCTCCTCCAGCCCCTACAACCCTCCCTATATCTGTAACCTCCTCCAGTCCCCTACACCCCTCCCTATCTCTGTAACCTCCTCCAGCCCCTCCACCCCTCCCTCTGTCTGTAACCTCCTCCAGCCCCTACAATCCACTCTATCACTGTAACCTCCTCCAGCCCCTACAACCCTCCCTATATCTGTAACCTCCTCCAGTCCCCTACACCCCTCCCTATCTCTGTAACTTCCTCCAGCCCCGACAACCCTCCCTATCACTGTAACCTCCTCCAGCCCCTACAACCCTCCCTATATCTGTAACCTCCTCCAGTCCCCTACACCCCTCCCTATCTCTGTAACCTCCTCCAGCCCCGACAAACCTCCCTATCTCTGTAACCTCCTCCAGCCCCGACAAACCTCCCTATATCAGTAACCTCCTCCAGCCCCCTACACCCCTCCCTATCTCTGTAACCTCCTCCAGCCCCTACAACTCTCCCTATCTCTGTAACTTCCTCCAGCCCCGACAACCCTCCCTATCTCTGTAACCTCCTCCAGCCCCTACTCCCCTCCCTATCTCTGTAACCTCCTCCAGCCCCCTACACCCCTCCCTATGTCTGTAACCTCCTCCAGCCCCTACAATCCACCCTATCACTGTAACTTCCTCCAGCCCCGACAACCCTCCCTATCTCTGTAACCTTCTCCAGCCCCTACAACCCTCCCTATAACTGTAACCTCCTCCAGCCCTGACAACCCTCCCTGTCTCTGTAACCTACTCCAGCCCCTACAACCCTCCCTATCGCTGTAACCTCCTCCAGCCCCTACAACCCTCCCTATCTCTGTAACCTCCTCCAGCCCTGACAACTCTCCCTGTCTCTGTAACCTACTCCAGCCCCTACAACCCTCCCTATCTCTGTAACCTCCTCCAGCCCTGACAACCCTCCCTATCTCTGTAACCTCCTCCAGTCCCCTACATCCCTCCCTATCTCTGTAACTTCCTCCAGCCCCGACAACCCTCCCTATCGCTGTAACCTCCTCTGTAACCTACTCCAGCCCCTACAACCCTCCCTATCTCTGTAACCTCCTCCAGCCCCCTACACCCCTCCCTATCTCTGTAACCTCCTCCAGCCCCTACAACTCTCCCTATCTCTGTAACTTCCTCCAGCCCCGACAACCCTCCCTATCTCTGTAACCTCCTCCAGCCCCTACTCCCCTCCCTATCTCTGTAACCTCCTCCAGCCCCCTACACCCCTCCCTATGTCTGTAACCTCCTCCAGCCCCTACAATCCACCCTATCACTGTAACTTCCTCCAGCCCCGACAACCCTCCCTATCTCTGTAACCTTCTCCAGCCCCTACAACCCTCCCTATAACTGTAACCTCCTCCAGCCCTGACAACCCTCCCTGTCTCTGTAACCTACTCCAGCCCCTACAACCCTCCCTATCGCTGTAACCTCCTCCAGCCCCTACAACCCTCCCTATCTCTGTAACCTCCTCCAGCCCTGACAACTCTCCCTGTCTCTGTAACCTACTCCAGCCCCTACAACCCTCCCTATCTCTGTAACCTCCTCCAGCCCTGACAACCCTCCCTATCTCTGTAACCTCCTCCAGTCCCCTACATCCCTCCCTATCTCTGTAACTTCCTCCAGCCCCGACAACCCTCCCTATCGCTGTAACCTCCTCTGTAACCTCCTCCAGCCCTGACAACCCTCCCTATCTCTGTAACCTCCTCCAGCCCTGACAACCCTCCCTATCTCTGTAACCTCCTCCAGCCTCCTACACCCCTCCCTATCTCTGTAACCTACTCCAGCCCCTACAACCCTCCCTATCTCTGTAACCTCCTGCAGCCCCCAACAACCCTCCCTCTTTCTATAACCTCCTCCAGCCCCTACAACCCTCCTGTGGTATTATCAGGTATTAAGGTACCTGAGAGGCTGAAGTGCCTTTGGTTAAACCTCGGGGTTTTACCATTGGCTGTAGAGTATGGTAGCTCCGCCCCGATAGGTTGGGTATAAGAACCCGCGCCGTCCCAGCAGCCTCATCTTGTACCTGAGCTGCTGGGGAACAGTTCTAGTCTATTAAAGCCTTCAGTTGTACTACAACCTCGTTTTAGTAGTTATTGATCGTGCATCAATTTAATAAGCTCGATTTAAGTAGAAAGGATGGAGTCCGAATGAAGCGGAGTGTCTGCACCTCAGTTCCCACGGGACAAACTCAGCGACGATCTTTCAGCACTGGCTGGCATGTTTTAATGGCTACCTGGAGACAGCTGAAGGCACGTCCTGCACTCAAGGGTAGGCCCAGAGATCTACCCCCTCATAGAGGCGGCGGAAAATTTTGATGCAGCAATCAAACCTTTAAAAGGACACTATTTTCGCCCAGTAAATGAGGTCTATGCTCGTCACCTGCTTTCAACAAGACGACAAAACCCCGGGGAATCGTTGGAGGAATTCTACCGCGCGCTACTGGTGCTGGGCAGAAGCTGTGGCTGCCCGCAAGTTTCGGGGAGTGAGCACACGGAACTCCTAGTCCGGGACGCCTTTGTAGCAGGTATGAGCACTTCAGAAATCCGCCAGCGTCTTTTAGAGCAAGACACCTTGCAGGGTCCATGGCCGCTGCCTCCAAGAACGCGACCAATGGGAGACGCCATCTTGGATGCCCCAGGACCCCAGCTCGGCCGACCACGCACTGCCTGAACGAAATCCACAACTACTGCGTCTGGCCTCGGTGACCCTGGACCAAACTCGACCTCGAACACTCTCAACAGCAACGACGACCGTCTTCATCAACGGCCACGAGACGTCCTGCCTGATCGACTCTGGGAGCACGGAGAGCTTTATACACCCCGACACGGTAAGGCGCTGTTCCCTCTTTATCCACCCTGTTAGTCAAAGAATCTCCCTAGCCTCCGGTTCCCACTCTGTAGAGATAAAGGGGTTCTGTTTAGCAAACCTCACAGTCCAGGGAAGGGAATTCAAAAATTTCCGCCTCTATGTTCTTCCCCACCTCTGTGCGGCTACACTCCTGGGTTTAGACTTCCAGTGTAACCTGCAGAGTCTGACCTTCCAATTCGGCGGCCCTATACACCCCTCCTTACTGTCTGCGGCCTCACGACCCTTAGGGTCGACCCGCCTTCCCTGTTTGCGAACCTCACCCCGGATTGCAAACCCATCGCCACCAGGAGCAGACGGTACAGCGCCCAGGACCGGACCTTCATCAGGTCAGAGGGCCAAAGGCTACTGAGGGAAGGGGTCATTGAAGCCAGTAACAGCCCCTGGAGAGCTCAAGTAGTGGTGGTAAAGACCGGGGAGAAGCATAGGATGGTCATTGACTACAACCAGACCATCAACAGGTTTACGCAGCTGGACGCGTACCCTCTCCCCCGCATACCCGACCTGGTAAACAGGATCGCGCATTATAAGGTCTTCTCCACGGTGGATCTCAAGTCCGCCTACCACCAGCTCCCCATCCGTACTAGTGACCGCAAATGCACTGCCTTCGAGGCAGACGGGCGACTCTATCATTTCTTAAGGGTTCCCTTTGGTGTCACTAACGGGGTCTCGGTCTTCCAGCGCGAGATGGACCGAATGGTTGACCGGTACGGTTTACGGGCAACATTCCCGTATCTCGATAATGTCACCATCTGCGGCCAAGACCAGCAGGACCACGACACCAACCTCCGAAAATTTCTCCAGACCGCTAAAATCCTTAACCTCACATACAACAAGGATAAATGCGTGTTTAGCACCGACCGCCTAGCCATCCTCGGCTACGTAGTGCGAAATGGAGTTATAGGCCCCGACCCTGAACGCATGCGCCCCCTTATGGAGTTCCCCCTCCCTCACTGCTCCAAGACCCTGAAGCGCTGCCTTGGGTTTTTCTCTTACTTTGCCTAGTGGGTCCCCAACTATGCGGACAAGGCCCGTCCCCTGATCCAATCCACAACTTTCCCCCTGTCGATAGAGGCCCGCCAGGCCTTCAGCCGCATCAAAGCAGACATTGCAAAGGCCACGATGCGCGCCATCGACGAGTCCCTCCCCTTCCAGGTCGAGAGCGATGCCTCCGACGTAGCTCTGGCGGCCACCCTCAACCAAGCGGGCAGGCCCTTGGCTTTCTTCTCCCGCACCCTCCACGCTTCCGAAATTCGCCACTCCTCAGTCGAAAAGGAGGCCCAGGCCTCAGTAGAAGCTGTGCGACATTGGAGGCATTACCTGGCCGGGAGGAGATTCACTCTCCTCACTGACCAACGGTCGGTTGCTTTCATGTTCGATAATGCGCAGCGGGGCAAGTTAAAAAACGACAAGATCTTGCGGTGGGGGATCGAGCTCTCCACCTACAACTACGAGATCTTGTATCGTCCCGGGAAGCTAAACGAGCCTCCTGACACCCTGTCCCGCGGCACGTGTGCCACCGCACAAGCGGACCGCCTCCGAGCCCTCCACGAGGACCTCTCCCACCCGGGGGTCTCTCTCTTTTTCCATTTCGTTAAGACCCGCAACCTGCCCTACTCCATCGAGGAGGTCAGGACTGCCACCAGGGACTGCCAAATCTGCGCGGAGTGCAAACCGCACTTCTACCGGCCAGAGAGGGCGCACCTGATAAAGGCTTCCCGTCCCTTTGAACGCCTCAGCATGGATTTCAAAGGCCCCCTCCCCTCCACCGACATGAGCACAACCACCGTCATCAAGGCCCTCCAGGGTATCTTTGCACTGTTCGGGTTCCCCGCTTACATACACAGCGATAGGGGGTCCTCCTTTATGAGAGACGAACTGCGTCAATTCCTGCTCAGCAAGGGCATCGCCTCGAGCAGGTCGACCAGTTACAACCCCCGGGGTTACGGACAGGTAGAGAGGGAGAACGGGACGGTCTGGAAGACCGTCCTACTGGCCCTACGGTCGAGGAATCTCCCAGTCTCCCGCTGGCAAGAAGTCCTCCCGCTGGCCCTCCACTCCATCCGGTCACTGCTTTGTACGACAACCAATCAGACACCTCACACACGTCTCCTCGTCTTTCCCAGGAAGTCCTCCTCTGGGACCTCGCTCCCGACCTGGCTGGCAGCTCCCGGACCCATCCTGCTCCGAAAACGCTTGCGGGCGCACAAGTCGGACCCGTCGGTCGGGAGAGTCCGCCTGCTCCACGCTAACCCCCAGTACGCCTACGTGGCGTTCCCTGACGGCCGACAAGATCCGATCTCCCTACGGGACCTGGCGCCCGCCGGAACCCCACGTACATCCCAGCCATCAGTCCCACCCTCCCCTCCACCGCATCTTGCATGAGGATCAGTCCTCCCGCTGCCCCCTGCCTAGGCTCCACCCCCCCCACACCCACCGACGCCCCCTCCAGGCGCCCCCTTCCCGTTTTTCCCACCAGCGCCGTCTAGGGGTGACGAAGCTGCCATGGAGATCGAAGCCACGCTCCCGGAGCCGCAGACGCCCGAGCCTCCACCGGAGTCACCACCGAGGCTCAGACGATCACAGAGGACGACTAGGGCCCCCGATCGACTGATTGCAACATTTTAACTGATCGTAAATATTAAACACTGAATGTACATGCCTGTAAATAATCACTAAACACTGTAAGGAGGTATCACGAAACCTCCATAACTGATTATACCATGTTGTTACATTTTGTAGTTGCTGACCACCAGCCCCGCCGGACTCTTTTTTTAACAGGGGGTGAATGTGGTATTATCAGGTATTACGGTACCTGAGAGGCTGAAGTGCCTTTGGTTAAACCTAGGGGTTTTACCATTGGCTGTAGAGTATGGTAGCTCCGCCCCGATAGGTGGGGTATAAGAACCCGCGCCGTCCCAGCAGCCTCATCTTGTACCTGAGCTGCTGGGGAACAGTTCTAGTCTATTAAAGCCTTCAGTTGTACTACAACCTCGTTTTAGTAGTTATTGACCGTGCATCACCTCCCTATCCCTGTAACCACCTCCAGCCCCGACAACCCTCCCTATCTCTGTAACTTCCTCCAGCCCTGACAACCCTCCCTATCTCTGTAACCTCCTCCAGCCCTGACAACCCTCCCTATCTCTGTAACCTCCTCCAGCCCCGACAACCCTCCCTATCTCTGTAACCTCCTCCAGCCCCGACAACTCTCCCTTTCTCTGTAACCTCCTCCAGCCCCCTACAACCCTCCCTATCTCTGTAACCTCCTCCAGCCCCTACACCCTCCATATCTCTGTAACCTCCTCCAGCCCCTACAACCCTCCCTATCTCTGTAACCTCCTCCAGCCTCTACAACCCTACCTATCTCTGTAACCTCCTCCAGCCCCTACACCCCTCCCTATCTCTGTAACCTCCTCCAGCCCCGACACCCCTCCCTATCTCTGTAACCTCCTGCAGCCCCTACAACCCTCCCTATCTCTGTAACCTCCTCCAGCGCCTACACCCCTCCATAACTCTGTAACCGCCTCCAGCCCCCTACAACCCTCCCTATCTCTGTAACCTCCTCCAGCCCCTACACCCTCCCTATCTCTGTAACCTCCTCCAGCCCCTACAACCCTCCCCCTCCCTATCTCTGTAACCTCCTCCAGCCCCTACAACCCTCCCTATCTCTGTAACCTCCTCCAGCAACTACAACCCTCCCTATCTCTGTAACCTCCTCCAGCCCCTACAACCCCTCCCTATCTCTGTAACCTCCTCCAGCCCCCTACAACCCTCCCTATCTCTGTAACCTCCTCCAGCCCCTACAACCCTCCCTATCTCTGTAACCTCCTCCAGCCCCTACAACCCCTCCCGATCTCTGTAACCTCCTCCAGCCCCCTACAACCCTCCCTATCTCTGTAACCTCCTCCAGCCCCTACAACGCTCCCTATCTCTGTAACCTCCTCCAGCCCCCAACAACCCTCCCTATCTCTGTAACCTCCTCCAGCCCCCTACGACCCTCCCTATCTCTGTAACCTCCTCCAGCCCCTACAACCCTCCCTATCTCTGTAACCTCCTCCAGCCCCTACAACCCCTCCCTATCTCTGTAACCTCCTCCAGCCCCCTACAACCCTCCCTATCTCTGTAACCTCCTCCAGTCCCTACACCCCTCCCTATCTCTGTAACCTCCTCCAGCCCCTACAACGCTCCCTATCTCTGTAACCTCCTCCAGCCCCTACAACCCTCCCTATCTCTGTAACCTCCTCCAGCCCTGACAACCCTCCCTATCTCTGTAACCTCCTCCAGTCCCTACAACCCTCCCTATCTCTGTAACCTCCTCCAGTCCCGACAAACCTCCCTATCTCTGTAACCTCCTCCAGCCCCTACAAGCCTCCCTATCTCTGTAACCTCCTCCAGCCCCGACAAACCTCCCTATCTCTGTAACGTCTTCTAGTCCCTACAACCCCTCCCTATCTCAGTAACCTCCTCCAGCCCCGACAAACCTCCCTATCTCAGTAACCTCCTCCAGCCCCCTACACACTCCCAATCTCTGTAACCTCCTCCAGCCCCTACACCCCTCCCTATCTCTGTAACCTCCTCCAGCCCCTACAACCCTCCCTATCTCTGTAACCTACTCCAGCCCCTACACCCCTCCCTATCTCTGTAACCTCCTCCAGCCCCCTACACCCCTCCCTATGTCTGTAACCTCCTCCAGCCCCTACAATCCACTCTATCACTGTAACCTCCTCCAGCCCCTACAACCGTCCCTATATCTGTAACCTCCTCCAGTCCCCTACACCCCTCCCTATCTCTGTAACTTCCTCCAGCCCCGACAACCCTCCCTATCTCTGTAACCTCCTCCAGCCCCCTACAACCCTCCCTATCTCTGTAACCTCCTCCAGCCCCTACAACCCGCCCTATCTCTGTAACCTCCTCCAGCCCCTACACCCCTCCCTATCTCTGTAACTCCAGCCCCTACAACCCTCCCTATCTCTGTAACCTCCTCCAGCCCCTACAATCCACTCTATCACTGTAACCTCCTCCAGCCCCTACAACCCTCCCTATATCTGTAACCTCCTCCAGTCCCCTACACCCCTCCCTATCTCTGTAACTTCCTCCAGCCCCGACAACCCTCCCTATCTCTGTAACCTCCTCCAGCCCCTACAACCCTCCCTATATCTGTAACCTCCTCCAGTCCCCTACACCCCTCCCTATCTCTGTAACCTCCTCCAGCCCCTCCACCCCTCCCTATGTCTGTAACCTCCTCCAGCCCCTACAATCGACTCTATCACTGTAACCTCCTCCAGCCCCTACAACCCTCCCTATATCTGTAACCTCCTCCAGTCCCCTACACCCCTCCCTATCTCTGTAACTTCCTCCAGCCCCGACAACCCTCCCTATCACTGTAACCTCCTCCAGCCCCTACAACCCTCCCTATATCTGTAACCTCCTCCAGTCCCCTACACCCCTCCCTATCTCTGTAACCTCCTCCAGCCCCGACAAACCTCCCTATCTCTGTAACCTCCTCCAGCCCCGACAAACCTCCCTATATCAGTAACCTCCTCCAGCCCCCTACACCCCTCCCTATCTCTGTAACCTCCTCCAGCCCCTACAACTCTCCCTATCTCTGTAACTTCCTCCAGCCCCGACAACCCTTCCTATCTCTGTAACCTCCTCCAGCCCCTACTCCCCTCCCTATCTCTGTAACCTCCTCCAGCCCCCTACACCCCTCCCTATGTCTGTAACCTCCTCCAGCCCCTACAATCCACCCTATCACTGTAACTTCCTCCAGCCCCGACAACCCTCCCTATCTCTGTAACCTCCTCCAGCCCCTACAACCCTCCCTATAACTGTAACCTCCTCCAGCCCTGACAACCCTCCCTGTCTCTGTAACCTACTCCAGCCCCTACAACCCTCCCTATCGCTGTAACCTCCTCCAGCCCCTACAAGCCTCCCTATCTCTGTAACCTCCTCCAGCCCTGACAACTCTCCCTGTCTCTGTAACCTACTCCAGCCCCTACAACCCTCCCTATCTCTGTAACCTCCTCCAGCCCTGACAACCCTCCCTATCTCTGTAACCTCCTCCAGTCCCCTACATCCCTCCCTATCTCTGTAACTTCCTCCAGCCCCTACAACCCTCCCTATCTCTGTAACCTCCTGCAGCCCCCGACAACCCTCCCTCTTTCTATAACCTCCTCCAGCCCCTACACCCCTCCCTATCTCTGTAACCTCCTCCAGCCCCTACAACCGTCCCTGTCTCTGTAACTCCAGCCCCTACAACCCTCCCTATCTCTGTAACCACCTCCAGCCCCCTAAACCCCTCCCTATCTCTGTAACTTCATCCAGCCCCTACAACCCTCCCTATCTCTGTAACGTCCTCCAGACCCCTACAACCCTCCCTATTTCTGTAACCTCCTCCAGCCCCCTAAACCCCTCCCTACCTCTGTAACCTCCTCCAGCCCCGACAACCCTCCCTATCTCTGTAACATCCTCCAACCCAATACAGCCCTCCTTATCTCTGTCGCCTCATCCAGTCCCCTACACCCCTCCCAATCTCTGTAACCTACAGCCCCTACAACCCTCCCTATCTCTGTATCCTCCTCCAGCCCCCTACAACCCTCCCTATCTCTGTAACCACCTCCAGCCCCCTAAAACCCTCCCTATCTCTGTAACCTCCAGCCCCTACAACCCTCCCTATCTCTGTAACCTCCTCCAGCCCTCTACATCCCTCCCTATCTCTGTAACCTCCTCCAGCCCCCACAACCCTCCCTATCTCTGTTACCTCCTCCAGCCCCCTACAACCCTCCCTATCTCTGTAACCACCTCCAGCCCCCTAAAACCCTCCCTATCTCTGTAACCTCCAGCCCCTACAACCCTCCCTATCTCTGTAACCTCCTCCCGCCCCTTCAACCCTCCCGATCTCTGTAATCTCCTCCAGCCCCATCTACCCTCCCTATCCCTGTAACCTCCTCCAGCCCTTAAAACCCTCCCTATCTCTATAACCCCCTCCATCACCTACATCCCTCCCTATCTCTGTAACCTCCTGCAGCTCCCCACAACCCTCCCTCTTTCTATAACCTCCTCCTGTCCCTACAACCCTCCCTATCTCTGTAACCACCTCCAGCCCCCTAAACCCCTCCCTATCTCTGTAGCCTCATCCAGTCCCCTACACCCCTCCCTATCTCTGTAACCACCTCCAGCCCCCTAAACCCCTCCCTATCTCTGTAACTTCATCCAGCCCCTACAACCCTCCCTATCTCTGTAACCTCCTCCAGCCCCCTACTACCCTCCCTATCTCTGTAACGTCCTCCAGACCCCTACAACCCTCCCTATTTCTGTAACCTCCTCCAGCCCCCTAAACCCCTCCCTACCTCTGTAACCTCCTCCAGCCCCGACAACCCTCCCTATCTCTGTAACATCCTCCAACCCCATACAGCCCTCCTTATCTCTGTCGCCTCATCCAGTCCCCTACACCCCTCCCAATCTCTGTAACCTACAGCCCCTACAACCCTCCCTATCTCTGTATCCTCCTCCAGCCCCCTACAACCCTCCCTATCTCTGTAACCACCTCCAGCCCCCTAAAACCCTCCCTATCTCTGTAACCTCCAGCCCCTACAACCCTCCCTATCTCTGTAACCTCCTCCAGCCCTCTACATCCCTGCCTATCTCTGTAACCTCCTCCAGCCCCTATAACCCTCCCTATCTCAGTATCCTTGTACAGCCTCTAGAACCCTCCCTATGTAATTTCCTCCAGCCCCCTACAACCCTCCCTATCTCTGTAACCTACTCGAGCCCCTATAACCCTCCTTATCTCTGTAACCTACTCCAGCCCCCTAAACCCCTCCCTATCTCTGTAACCTCCTCCAGCCCATACAACCCACCCTATCTCTGTAACCTCCTCCAGTCCCTACACCCCTCCCAATCTCTGTAACCTCCTCCAGCCCCTACAACCCTCCCTATCTCTGTAACCTCCTCCAGCCCGTACACTCCTCCCTATCTCTGTAACCTCCTCCAGCCCCCTAAGCCCCTCCCTATCTCTGTAACCTCCTCCCGCCCCTTCAACACTCCCTATCTCTGTAACCTCCTCCAGCCCCCTACAACACTCCCTATCTCTGTAACCTCCTCCAGCTCCTACAACTCTCCCTATCTCTGTAATCTCCTCCAGCCCCCTACATCCCTCCCTATCTCTGTAACCTCCTCCAGCCCCCTACAACCCTTCCTATCTCTTTAACTTCCACCAGCCCCTATAACCCTCCCTATCTCAGTATCCTTGTACAGCCTCTAGAACCCTCCCTATGTAATTTCCTCCAGCCCCCTACAACCCTCCCTATCTCTGTAACCTACTCGAGCCCCTATAACCCTCCCTATCTCTGTAACCTACTCCAGCCCCTACACTCCTCCCTATCTCTGTAACCTCCTCCAGCCCCCTAAGCCCCTCCCTATCTCTGTAACCTCCTCCCGCCCCTTCAACACTCCCTATCTCTGTAACCTCCTCCAGCCCCCTACAACACTCCCTATCTCTGTCGCCTCATCCAGTCCCCTACACCCCTCCCTATCTCTGTAACCTACTTCAGCCCCTACAACCCTCCCTATCTCTGTAATCTCCTCCAGCCCCTACAACCCTCCCTATCTCTGTAACCTCCTCCAGCCCCTACAATTCTCATCCTCCTGTTCAAATCCCTCCCTGCCTCGATATCTCTGTAACCTCCTCCAGCCCCTACAATTCTCATCCTCCTGTTCCAATCCCTCCCTCCCTCCCTATCTCTGTAACCTCCTCCAGCCCCTACAATTCCCATCCTCCTGTTCCAATCCCTCCCTCCCTCCCTATCTCTGTAACCTCCTCCAGCCCCTGCAATTCCCATCCACCTGTTCAAATCCCTCCCTCGCCTCCCTCCCTATCTCTGTAACCTCCTCCAGCCCCTACAATTCTCATCCTCCTGTTCAAATCCCTCCCTCGCCCCCTCCCTCCCTCTCTCTGTAACCTCCTCCAGCCCCTATAACCCTCCCTATCTCAGTATCCTTGTACAGCCTCTAGAACCCTCCCTATGTAATTTCCTCCAGCCCCCTACAACCCTCCCTATCTCTGTAACCTACTCGAGCCCCTATAACCCTCCTTATCTCTGTAACCTACTCCAGCCCCCTAAACCCCTCCCTATCTCTGTAACCTCCTCCAGCCCATACAACCCACCCTATCTCTGTAACCTCCTCCAGTCCCTACACCCCTCCCAATCTCTGTAACCTCCTCCAGCCCCTACAACCCTCCCTATCTCTGTAACCTCCTCCAGCCCGTACACTCCTCCCTATCTCTGTAACCTCCTCCAGCCCCCTAAGCCCCTCCCTATCTCTGTAACCTCCTCCCGCCCCTTCAACACTCCCTATCTCTGTAACCTCCTCCAGCCCCCTACAACACTCCCTATCTCTGTAACCTCCTCCAGCTCCTACAACTCTCCCTATCTCTGTAATCTCCTCCAGCCCCCTACATCCCTCCCTATCTCTGTAACCTCCTCCAGCCCCCTACAACCCTTCCTATCTCTTTAACTTCCACCAGCCCCTATAACCCTCCCTATCTCAGTATCCTTGTACAGCCTCTAGAACCCTCCCTATGTAATTTCCTCCAGCCCCCTACAACCCTCCCTATCTCTGTAACCTACTCGAGCCCCTATAACCCTCCCTATCTCTGTAACCTACTCCAGCCCCTACACTCCTCCCTATCTCTGTAACCTCCTCCAGCCCCCTAAGCCCCTCCCTATCTCTGTAACCTCCTCCCGCCCCTTCAACACTCCCTATCTCTGTAACCTCCTCCAGCCCCCTACAACACTCCCTATCTCTGTCGCCTCATCCAGTCCCCTACACCCCTCCCTATCTCTGTAACCTACTTCAGCCCCTACAACCCTCCCTATCTCTGTAATCTCCTCCAGCCCCTACAACCCTCCCTATCTCTGTAACCTCCTCCAGCCCCTACAATTCTCATCCTCCTGTTCAAATCCCTCCCTGCCTCGATATCTCTGTAACCTCCTCCAGCCCCTACAATTCTCATCCTCCTGTTCCAATCCCTCCCTCCCTCCCTATCTCTGTAACCTCCTCCAGCCCCTACAATTCCCATCCTCCTGTTCCAATCCCTCCCTCCCTCCCTATCTCTGTAACCTCCTCCAGCCCCTGCAATTCCCATCCACCTGTTCAAATCCCTCCCTCGCCTCCCTCCCTATCTCTGTAACCTCCTCCAGCCCCTACAATTCTCATCCTCCTGTTCAAATCCCTCCCTCGCCCCCTCCCTCCCTCTCTCTGTAACCTCCTCCAGCCCCTACAATTCCCATCCTCCTCTTCAAATCCCTCCCTTGCCCCCTCCCTCCCTCTCTCTGTAACCCCCTCCAGCCCCTACAATTCCCATCCTCCGCTTCAAATCCCTCCCTCGCGCCCTCCCTCCCTATCTCTGTAACCTCCTCCAGCCCCTACAATTCTCATCCTCCTGTTCAAATCCCTCCTTCGCCCTCCCTCCCTCCCTATCCCTGTATCCCCCTCCAACCCCTACAATTCTCATCCTCCTGTTCAAATCCCTACCTCGCCCCCTCCCTATCTCTGTAACCTCCTCCAGCCCCTACAATTCTCATCCTCCTGTTCAAATCCCTCCTTCGCCCTCCCTCCCTCCCTATCCCTGTATCTCCCTCCAACCCCTACAATTCTCATCCTCCTGTTCAAATCCCTACCTCGCCCCCTCCCTATCTCTGTAACCTCCTCCAGCCCCTACAATTCTCATCCTCCTCTTCAAATCCCTCCCTTGCCCCCTCCCTCCCTATCTCTGTAACCTCCTCCAGCCCCTACAATTCCCATCCTCCTCTTCAAATCCCTCCCTTGCCCCCTCCCTCCCTCTCTCTGTAACCTCCTCCAGCCCCTACAATTCCCATCCTCCGCTTCAAATCCCTCCCTCGCGCCCTCCCTCCCTATCTCTGTAACCTCCTCCAGCCCCTACAATTCCCATCCTCCGCTTCAAATCCCTCCCTCCCTCCCTCCCTGTCTCTTTTACCTCCTTCAGCCCCCTACAATTCCCATCCTCCTGTTCAAATCCCTCCATCCCTCCCTTTCTCTGTAACCTCCTCCAGCCCCTACAATTCCCATCCTCCTGTTCAAATCCCTCCCTTGCTCCCTCCCTATCTCTGTAACCTCCTCCAGCCCCTACAATTCTCATCCTCCTGTTCAAATCCCTCCCTCTCTCGCCCCCTCCCTATCTCTGTAACCTCCTCCAGCCCCTACAATTCTCATCCTCCTGTTCAAATCCCTCCCTCCCTCCCTCCCAATCTCTGTACCCTCCTCCAGCCCCTACAAATCTAATCCTCCTGTTCAAATCCCTCCCTCGCTCCCTCCCTCCCTATCTCTGTAACCTCCTCCAGCCCATACAATTCTCATCCTCCTGTTCAAATCCCTCCCTCCCTCCCTATCTCTGTAACCTCCTCCAGCCCCTACAATTCCCATCCTCCTGATCAAATCCCTCCCTCGCCCCCGTCCCTCCCGATCTCTGTAACCTCCTCCAGCCCCTACAATTCCCATCCTCCTGTTCAAATCCCTCCCTCCCTCCCTATCTCTGTAACCTCCTCCAGCCCCTACAATTCCCATCCTCCTGATCAAATCCCTCCCTCGCCCCCGTCCCTCCCGATCTCTGTAACCTCCTCCAGCGCCCACAATTCTCATCCTCCTGTTCAAATCCCTCCCTCCCTCCCTATCTCTGTAACCTCCTCCAGCCCCTACAATTCCCATCCTCCTGTTCAAATCACTCCCTCCCTCCCTATCTCTGTAACCTCCTCCAGCCCCTACAATTCCCATCCTCCTGTTCAAATCACTCCCTCCCTCACTATCTCTGTAACCTCCTCCAGCCCCTACAATTCCCATCGTCCTGTTCAAATCCCTCCCTCCCTATCTCTGTAACCTCCTCCAGCCCCTACAATTCCCATCCTCCTGTTCAAATCCCTCCCTCCCTATCTCTGTAACCTCCTCCAGCCCCTACAATTCCCATCCTCCTGTTCAAATCCCTCCCTCCCTCCCTATCTCTGTAACCTCCTCCGGCACCTACAATTCTCATCCTCCTGTTCAAATCCCTCCCTCGCTCCCTCCCTATCTCTGTAACCTCCTCCGGCCCCTACAATTCTCATCCTCCTGTTCAAATCCCTCCCTTGCTCCCTCCCTATCTCTGTAACCTCCTCCAGCCCCTACAATTCCCATCCTCCTGTTCAAATCCCTCCCTCCCTATCTCTGTAACCTCCTCCAGCCCCTACAATTCCCATCCTCCTGTTCAAATCCCTCCCTCCCTCCCTATCTCTGTAACCTCCTCCGGCACCTACAATTCTCATCCTCCTGTTCAAATCCCTCCCTCGCTCCCTCCCTATCTCTGTAACCTCCTCCGGCCCCTACAATTCTCATCCTCCTGTTCAAATCCCTCCCTTGCTCCCTCCCTATCTCTGTAACCTCCTCCAGCCCCTACAATTCCCATCCTCCTGTTCAAATCCCTCCCTCCCTCACTATCTCTGTAACCTCCTCCAGCCCCTACAATTCCCATCCTCCTGTTCAAATCCCTCCCTCCCTCCCTATCTCTGTAACCTCCTCCGGCCCCTACAATTCTCATCCTCCTGTTCAAATCCCTCCCTCGCTCCCTCCCTATCTCTGTAACCTCCTCCGGCCCCTACAATTCTCATCCTCCTGTTCAAATCCCTCCCTTGCTCCCTCCCTATCTCTGTAACCTCCTCCAGCCCCTACAATTCTCATCCTCCTGTTCAAATCCCTCCCTTGCTCCCTCCCTATCTCTGTAACCTCCTCCAGCCCCTACAATTCTCATCCTCCTGTTCAAATCCTTCCTCGCGCCCTCCATCTCTATCTCTGTAACCTCCTCCAGCCCCTACAATTCTCATCCTCCTGTTCAAATCCCTCCCTCGCTCCCTCCCTCGATATCTCTGTAACCTCCTCCAGCCCCTACAATTCTCATCCTCCTGTTCCAATCACTCCCTCTCTCCCTATCTCTGTAACCTCCTCCAGCCCCTACACTTCTCATCCTCCTGTTACAATCCCTCCCTCCCTCCCTATCTCTGTAACCTCCTCCAGCCCCGACAATTCCCATCCACCTGTTCAAATCCCTCCCTCGCCTCCCTCCCTACCTCTGTAACCTCCTCCAGCCCCTACAATTCTCATCCTCCTGTTCAAATCCCTCCCTCGCCCCCCTCCCTCTCTATCTCTGTAACCTCCTCCAGCCCCTACAATTCCCATCCTCCTGTTCAAATCCCTCCTTTCGCCCTCCCTCCCTCCCTATCTCTGTATCCCCCTCCAACCCCTACAATTCTCATCCTCCTGTTCAAATCCCTCCCTCGCCCCCCTCCCTATCTCTGTAACCTCCTCCAGCCCCTACAATTCTCATCCTCCTCTTCAAATCCCTCCCTTGCCCCCTCCCTCCCTATCTCTGTCACCTCCTCCAGCCCAGACAATTCTCATCCTCCTGTTCAATCCTTCCCTCCCTCCCTATCTCTGTAACCTCCTCCAGCCCCTACAATTCCCATCCTCCTGTTCAAATCCCTCCCTCCCTCCCTATCTCTGTAACCTCCTCCAGCCCCTACAATTCTCATCCTCCTCTTCAAATCCCTCCCTCGCCCCCTCCCTCCCTATCTCTGTAACCTCCTCCAGCCCCTACAATTCCCATCCTCCTGTTCAAATCCCTCCCTCCCTCCCTATCTCTGTAACCTCCTCCAGCCCCTACAATTCCCATCCTCCTGTTCAAATCCCTCCCTCCCTCCCTATCTCTGTAACCTCCTCCAGCCCCTACAATTCTCATCCTCCTGTTCAAATCACTCCCTCCCTCCCTATCTCTGTAACCTCCTCCAGCCCCTACAATTCCCATCCTCCTGTTCAAATCCCTCCCTCCCTCCCTATCTCTGTAACCTCCTCCAGCCCCTACAATTCTTATCCTCCTGTTCAAATCGCTCCCTCCCTCACTATCTCTGTAACCTCCTCCAGCCCCTACAATTCTCATCCTCCTGTTCAAATCACTCCCTCCCTCCCTATCTCTGTAACCTCCTCCAGCCCCTACAATTCCCATCCTCCTGTTCAAATCCCTCCCTCGCCCACCTCCCTCCCTATCTCTGTAACCTCCTCCAGCCCCTACAATCCTCCCTATCACTGTAACCTCCTCCAGCCCTGACAACCCTCCCTGTCTCTGTAACCTCCTCCAGCCCCCTACAACCCTCCCTATCTCTGTAACCTCCTCCAGCCCTGACAACCCTCCCAATCTCTGTAACCTGCTCCAGCCCCGACAACCCTCCCTATCTCTGTAACCTCCTCCAGCCCCTACAAGCCTCCCTATCTCAGTAACCTCCTCCAGCCCCCTACACCCCTCCCTATCTCTGTAACCTCCTCCAGCCCCCTACAACCCTCCCTATCTCTGTAACCTCCTCCAGCCCCCTACAACCCTCCCTATCTCTGTAACTTCCTCCAGCCCCTACAACCCGCCCTATCTCTGTAACCTCCTCCAGCCCCTACACCCCTCCCTATCTCTGTAACCTCCTCCAGCCCCCTACACCCCTCCCTATGTCTGTAACCTCCTCCAGCCCCTACACCCCTCCCTATCTCTGTAACCTCCTCCAGCCCCCTACACCCCTCCCTATGTCTGTAACCTCCTCCAGCCCCTACAATCCACCCTATCACTGTAACCTCCTCCAGCCCTGACAACCCTCCCAATCTCTGTAACCTGCTCCAGCCCCGACAACCCTCCCTATCTCTGTAACCTCCTCCTGCCCCGACAAACCTCCCTATCTCAGTAACCTCCTCCAGCCCCTACAACCCTCCCTATCTCTGTAACCTCCTCCAGCCCTGACAACTCTCCCTATCTCTGTAACCTCCTCCAGTCCCTACAACCCTCCCTATCTCTGTAACCTCCTCCAGTCCCGACAAACCTCCCTATCTCTGTAACCTCCTCCAACCCCTACAAGCCTCCCTATCTCTGTAACCTCCTCCAGCCCCGACAAACCTCCCTATCTCTGTAACGTCTTCTAGTCCCTACAACCCCTCCCTATCTCAGTAACCTCCTCCAGCCCCGACAAACCTCCCTATCTCAGTAACCTCCTCCTGCCCCCTACACACTCCCAATCTCTGTAACCTCCTCCAGCCCCTACACCCCTCCCTATCTCTGTAACCTCCTCCAGCCCCTACAACCCTCCCTATCTCTGTAACCTCCTCCAGCCCCTACAACTCTCTCTATCTCTGTAACTTCCTCCAGCCCCGACAACCCTCCCTATCTCTGTAACCTACTCCAGCCCCTACACCCCTCCCTATCTCTGTAACCTCCTCCAGCCCCCTACACCCCTCCCTATGTCTGTAACCTCCTCCAGCCCCTACAATCCACTCTATCACTGTAACCTCCTCCAGCCCCTACAACCGTCCCTATATCTGTAACCTCCTCCAGTCCCCTACACCCCTCCCTATCTCTGTAACTTCCTCCAGCCCCGACAACCCTCCCTATCTCTGTAACCTCCTCCAGCCCCCTACAACCCTCCCTATCTCTGTAACTTCCTCCAGCCCCTACAACCCGCCCTATCTCTGTAACCTCCTCCAGCCCCTACACCCCTCCCTATCTCTGTAACTCCAGCCCCTACAACCCTCCCTATCTCTGTAACCTCCTCCAGCCCCTACAATCCACTCTATCACTGTAACCTCCTCCAGCCCCTACAACCCTCCCTATATCTGTAACCTCCTCCAGTCCCCTACACCCCTCCCTATCTCTGTAACTTCCTCCAGCCCCGACAACCCTCCCTATCTCTGTAACCTCCTCCAGCCCCTACAACCCTCCCTATATCTGTAACCTCCTCCAGTCCCCTACACCCCTCCCTATCTCTGTAACCTCCTCCAGCCCCTCCACCCCTCCCTATGTCTGTAACCTCCTCCAGCCCCTACAATCCACTCTATCACTGTAACCTCCTCCAGCCCCTACAACCCTCCCAATATCTGTAACCTCCTCCAGTCCCCTACACCCCTCCCTATCTCTGTAACTTCCTCCAGCCCCGACAACCCTCCCTATCACTGTAACCTCCTCCAGCCCCTACAACCCTCCCTATATCTGTAACCTCCTCCAGTCCCCTACACCCCTCCCTATCTCTGTAACCTCCTCCAGCCCCGACAAACCTCCCTATCTCTGTAACCTCCTCCAGCCCCGACAAACCTCCCTATCTCTGTAACCTCCTCCAGCCCCCTACACCCCTCCCTATGTCTGTAACCTCCTCCAGCCCCTACAATCCACCCTATCACTGTAACTTCCTCCAGCCCCGACAACCCTCCCTATCTCTGTAACCTCCTCCAGCCCCTACAACCCTCCCTATAACTGTAACCTCCTCCAGCCCTGACAACCCTCCCTGTCTCTGTAACCTACTCCAGCCCCTACAACCCTCCCTATCGCTGTAACCTCCTCCAGCCCCTACAACCCTCCCTATCTCTGTAACCTCCTCCAGCCCTGACAACTCTCCCTGTCTCTGTAACCTACTCCAGCCCCTACAACCCTCCCTATCTCTGTAACCTCCTCCAGCCCTGACAACCCTCCCTATCTCTGTAACCTCCTCCAGTCCCCTACATCCCTCCCTATCTCTGTAACTTCCTCCAGCCCCGACAACCCTCCCTATCTCTGTAACCTCCTCCAGCCCTGACAACCCTCCCTATCTCTGTAACCTCCTCCAGCCCTGACAACCCTCCCTATCTCTGTAACCTCCTCCAGCCTCCTACACCCCTCCCTATCTCTGTAACCTACTCCAGCCCCTACAACCCTCCCTATCTCTGTAACCTCCTGCAGCCCCCAACAACCCTCCCTCTTTCTATAACCTCCTCCAGCCCCTACAACCCTCCTGTGGTATTATCAGGTATTAACGTACCTGAGAGGCATAAGTGCCATTGGTTCAACCTCGGGGTTTTACCATTGGCTGTAGAGTATGGTAGCTCCGCCCCGATAGGTGGGGTATAAGAACCAGTGCCGTCCCAGCAGCCTCATCTTGTACCTGAGCTGCTGGGGAACAGTTCTAGTCTATTAAAGCCTTCAGTTGTACTACAACCTCGTTTTAGTAGTTATTGATCGTGCATCAATTTAATAAGCTCGATTTTAGTAGAAAGGACGGAGTCCGAATGAAGCGGAGTGTCTGCACCTCAGTTCCCACGGGACAAACTCAGCGACGATCTTTCAGCACTGGCTGGCATGTTTTAATGGCTACCTGGAGACCGCTGAAGGCACGTCCTGCACTCAAGGGTAGGCCCAGAGATCTACCCCCTCATAGAGGAGGCGGAAAATTTTGATGCAGCAATCAAACCTTTGAAAGGACACTATTTTTGCCCAGTAAATGAGGTCTACGCTCGTCACCTGCTTTCAACAAGACGGCAAAACCCCGGGGAATCGTTGGAGGAATTCTACCGCGCGCTACTGGTGCTGGGCAGAAGCTGTGGCTGCCCGCAAGTTTCGGGGAGTGAGCACACGGAACTCCTAGTCCGGGACGCCTTTGTAGCAGGTATGAGCACTTCAGAAATCCGCCAGCGTCTTTTAGAGCAAGACACCTTGCAGGGTCCATGGCCGCTGCCTCCAAGAACGCGACCAATGGGAGACGCCATCTTGGATGCCCCAGGACCCCAGCTCGGCCGACCACGCACTGCCTGAACGAAATCCACAACTACTGCGTCTGGCCTCGGTGACCCTGGACCAAACTCGACCTCGAACACTCTCAACAGCAACGACGACCGTCTTCATCAACGGCCACGAGACGTCCTGCCTGATCGACTCTGGGAGCACGGAGAGCTTTATACACCCCGACACGGTAAGGCGCTGTTCCCTCTTTATCCACCCTGTTAGTCAAAGAATCTCCCTAGCCTCCGGTTCTCACTCTGTAGAGATGAAGGGGTTCTGTTTAGCAAACCTCACAGTCCAGGGAAGGGAATTCAAAAATTTCCGCCTCTATGTACTTCCCCACCTCTGCGCGGCTACACTCCTAGGTTTAGACTTCCAGTGTAACCTGCAGAGTCTGACCTTCCAATTCGGCGGCCCTATACACCCCTCCTTACTGTCTGCGGCCTCACGACCCTTAGGGTCGACCCACCTTCCCTGTTTGCGAACCTCACCCCGGATTGCAAACCCGTCGCCACCAGGAGCAGACGGTACAGTGCCCAGGACCGGACCTTCATCAGGTCAGAGGGCCAAAGGCTACTGAGGGAAGGGGTCATTGAAGCCAATAACAGCCCCTGGAGAGCTCAAGTAGTGGTGGTAAAGACCGGGGAGAAGCATAGGATGGTCATTGACTACAACCAGACCATCAACAGGTTTACGCAGCTGGACGCGTACCCTCTCCCCCGCATATCCGACCTGGTAAACAGGATCGCGCATTATAAGGTCTTCTCCACGGTGGATCTCAAGTCCGCCTACCACCAGCTCCCCATCCGTACTAGTGACCGCAAATGCACTGCCTTCGAGGCAGACGGGCGGCTCTATCATTTCTTAAGGGTTCCCTTTGGTGTCACTAACGGGGTCTCGGTCTTCCAGCGCGAGATGGACCGAATGGTTGACCGGTAAGGTTAACGGGCAACGTTCCCGTATCTCGATAATGTCACCATCTGCGGCCATGACCAGCAGGACCACGACACCAACCTCCGAAAATTTCTCCAGACCGCTAAAATCCTTAACCTCACATACAACAAGGATAAATGCGTGTTTAGCACCGACCGCCTAGCCATCCTCGGCTACGTAGTGCGAAATGGAGTTATAGGCCCCGACCCTGAACGCATGCGCCCCCTTATGGAGTTCCCCCTCCCTCACTGCTCCAAGACCCTGAAGCGCTGCCTTGGGTTTTTCTCTTACTTTGCCTAGTGGGTCCCCAACTATGCGGACAAGGCCCGTCCCCTGATCCAATCCACAACTTTCCCCCTGTCGATAGAGGCCCGCCAGGCCTTCAGCCGCATCAAAGCAGACATTGCAAAGGCCACGATGCGCGCCATCGACGAGTCCCTCCCCTTCCAGGACGAGAGCGATGCGTCCGACGTTGCTCTGGCGGCCACCCTCAACCAAGCGGGCAGGCCCGTGGCCTTCTTCTCCCAGTACCCTCCATGCTTCTGAAATCCGCCACTCCTCAGTCGAAAAGGAGGCCCAGGCCATAGTAGAAGCTGTGCGACACTGGAGGCATTACCTGGCCGGCAGGAGATTCACTCTCCTCACGGACCAACGGTCGGTGGCCTTCATGTTCGATAATGCACAGCGGGGCAAGATAAAGAACGACAAAATCTTGCGGTGGAGGATCGAACTCTCCACCGACAACTACGAGATCTTGTATCGTCCCGGGAAGCTAAACGAGCCTCCTGACGCCCTGTCCCGCGGCACGTGTGCCACCGCACAAGTGGACCGCCTCCGAGCCCTCCACGAGGACCTCTCCCACCCGGGGGTCACTCGCTTTTTCCATTTCGTTAAGACCCGCAACCTGCCCTACTCCATCGAGGAGGTCATGACAGCCACCAGGGACTGCCAAATCTGCGCGGAGTGCAAACCGCACTTCTACCGGCCAGAGAGGGTGCACCTGATAAAGGCTTCCCGTCCCTTTGAACGCCTCAGCATGGACTTCACAGGCCCCCTCCCCTCCTCCGACCGCAACACGTACTTCCTGAATGTGATTGACGAGTGCTCCTGGTTCCCATTCGCCATCCCCAGCCCAGACATGACCACAACCATCGTCATCAAGGCCCTCCATAGCACCTTTGCACTGTTCGGGTTCCCCGCTTACATACACAGCGATAGGGGGTCCTCCTTTATGAGAGACGAACTGCGTCAATTCCTGCTCAGTAAGGGCATCGCCTCGAGCAG
>NC_092711.1:2576941-2579441 GCF_047496885.1 Scyliorhinus torazame | reverse complement strand
GCACAGGGCTAAATCGCTGGCTTTGAAAGCAGACCAAGGCAGGCCAGCAGCACGGTTCGATTCCCGTACCAGCCTCCCCGAACAGGCACCGGAATGTGGCGACTAGGGGCTTTTCACAGTAACTTCATTTGAAGCCTACTTGTGACAATAAGCGATTTTCATTTCATTTTCTCTCTCACTCTCACTCTCTGTCTGTCTGTCTCCTCTCTCTTTCGGTCTCTATCTCTCTCTCTGTCTGTCTCTCTTCTCTCTCTCTGTCTGTCTCTCTTTCGGTCTCTATCTCTCTCTCTGTCTGTCTCTCTCTGTCTGTCTCTCTTCTCTCTGTCTGTCTCTCTTTTGGTCTCTATCTCTCTCTCTGTCTCTTTTGCTGTCTGTCTCTCTCGCTCTCTCTCTACCTGACTCCCTCTATCTGCCTCTCTCAGTCCATCTCTCTCTCTCTCTGTCTGTGTGTCTCTCTCCCCCCCCCCCCCCCCCCCCCCCCTCTCTCTCTCTCTCTCTGTCTGTCTCTCTTCTCTCTCTCTGTCTGTCTCTCTCTTTCGGTCTCTCGATCTCTCTGTCTGTCTCTTTTGCTGTCTGTCTCTCTCTCTCTACCTGACTCCCTCTATCTGCCTCTCTCTTAGTCCATCTCTCTCTCCCCCCCCCGCCCCCCCCCCCCCCCCTCCGCTCTCTCCCCCCCACCCCCCTCTCTCCGTCTCTCTCTCTGTCTGTCGCTCTTTCAGGTCTCTCTCTCTCTCTCTCTCCACCCCACTCCCTCTCTCTCTCTCTCTCTCTCCACCACCCACCCCCCCCTCTCGCTCTCTCCCTCTGTCTCTCTCCCTCTCTCTCTCTCTCTGTCTCTCTCTCTCTCTCTGTCTGTCGCTCTTTCAGGTCTCTCTCTCTCTCTCTCCCTCTGTCTGTCTCTCTCTCTGGGCGGCACAGTAGCACAGTGGTTAGCACTGCTGCCTCACAGCGCCAAGGTCCCGGGATCGATTCCCGGCTCGGGTCACTGTCTGTGCGGAGTCTGCACGTTCTCCCCGTGTCTGCGTGGGTTTCCTCCGGGGGCTCCGGTTTGATTTGATTTATTATTGTCACACGTGTCAGTATACAGTGAAAAGGATTGATTCTTGCATGCTGTACAAACAATGCTTACCGTACATAGGGAAGGAAGGAGAGACTGCAGAATATAATGTTACAGTTATAGCAAGGTGTAGAGAAAGGATCAACTTAATACGAGGTAGGTCCATTCAAACGTCTGATGGCAGCAGGAAAGAAGCTGTTCTTGAGTCGACTGGTACATGACCTTAAACTTTGATATCTTTATTCAACAAAGAACAAAGAAATGTACAGCCCACGAACAGGCCCTTCGGCCCTCCAAGCCCGTGCCGACCATACTGCCCGACTAAACTACAATCTTCTACACTTCCTGGGTCCGTATCCCTCTATTCCCATCCTATTCATATATTTGTCAAGATGCCCCTTAAATGTCCCTATCGTCCCTGCCTCCACCACCTCCTCCGGTAGCGAGTTCCAGGCACCCACTACCCTCTGCGTACAAAACTTGCCTCGTACATCTACTCTAAACCTTGCCCCTCGCACCTTAAACCTATGCCCCCTAGTAATAGACCCCTCTACCCTGGGGAAAAGCCTCTGACTATCCACTCTGTCTATGCCCCTCATAATTTTGTAGACCTCTATCAGGTCGCCCCTCAACCTCCGTCGTTCCAGTGAGAACAAACCGAGTTTATTCAACCGCTCCTCATAGCTAATGCCCTCCATACCAGGCAACATGCTGGTGAATCTCTTCTGCACCCTCTCTAAAGCCCCCACATCCTTCTGGTAGTGTGGCGACCTCGCGGAAGAAGGTGGAAGAGAGCATGTCCGGGGTGCGTGGGGTCCTTAATTATGCTGGCTGCCTTTCTGAGGCAGCGGGAATTGTAGCCAGAGTTTATGGATGGGAAGCTGGTTTGCGTGGTGGACTGGGCTACATTCACCACAAGACATAGGAGCAGAATTAGGCCACTCGGCCCATCGAGTCTGCTCCCATTCAATCATGGCTGATATTTTCTCACCCCCATTCTCCTGCCTTCTCCCCATAACCCCTGATCCCCTTATTAATCAAGAGCCTATCTATCTCTGACTTAAAGACACTCAGTGATTTGGCCCCCACAGCCTTCTGCGGCAAAGAGTTCCACAGATTCCCCACCCTCTGGCTGAAGAAATCCCTCCTCATCTCTGTTGTAAAGGATCGTCCCTTCAGTCTGAGATGGTGTCCTCTGCTTCTAGTTTTTCCCACAAGTGGAAACATCCTCTCCACGTCCACTCTATCCAGGCCTCGCAGTATCCTGTAAGTTTCAATAAGATCCCCCCTCATCCTTCTAAACTCCCAACGAGTACAGACCCAGAGTCCTCAACCGTTCCTCATACGACAAGCTCTTCATTCCGGGGATCGTTCGTGTGAACCTCCTCTGGGCCCTTTCCAAGGCCAGCACGTCCTTCCTTAGATACGGGGCCCAAAACTGCT
>NC_092711.1:2554441-2571941 GCF_047496885.1 Scyliorhinus torazame | reverse complement strand
AGTACTGACCCTCTGACAGTGCAGCGCTCACTCAGTACTGACCCTCTGTCAGTGCGGCACTCTCTGTACTGACCCTCTGACAGTGCTGCACTCCCTCAGTACTGACCCTCTGACAGTGCAGCACTCCCTCAGTACTGACCCTCCGACAGTGCGACACTCCCTCCGTACTGACCCTCTGACAGTGCGACACTCCCTCAGTACTGACCCTCTGACAGTGCAGCGCTCACTCAGTACTGACCCTCTGTCAGTGCGGCACTCTCTGTACTGACCCTCTGACAGTGCTGCACTCCCTCAGTACTGACCCTCTGACAGTGCAGCACTCCCTCAGTACTGACCCTCTGACAGTGCAGCACTCCCTCAGTACTGACCCTCTGACAGTGCGGCGCTCCCTCAGTACTGACCCTCTGACAGTGCGGCACTCCCTCAGTACTGACCCTCTGACAGTGCGGCACTCCCTCAGTACTGACCATCTGACAGTGCGGCACTCCCTCAGTACTGACCCTCTGACAGTGCGGCACTCCCTCAGTACTGACCCTCTGACAGTGCGGCACTCCCTCAGTACTGACCCTCTGACAGTGCGGCACTCCCTCAGTACTGACCCTCTGACAGTGCGGCACTCCCTCAGTACTGACCCTCTGACAGTGCAGCACTCCCTCAGTACTGACCCTCTGACAGTGCGGCACTCCCTCAGTACTGACCCCCAGACAGTGCGGCACTCCCTCAGTACTGACCCTCTGACAGTGCGGCACTCCCTCTGTACTGACCCTCTGACAGTGCGGCACTCCCTCAGTACTGACCCTCTGACAGTGCGGCACTCCCTCAGTACTGACCCTCTGACAGTGCGGCACTCACTCAGTACTGACCCTCTGACAGTGCGGTGCTCCCTCAGTACTGACCCTCTGACAATGCGGCACTCCCTCAGTACTGACCCTGTGACAGTGCAGCGCTCCCTCAGTACTGACCCTCTGACAGTGCGGCACTCCCTCAGTACTGACCCTCTGACAGTGCGGCACTCCCTCACTACTGACCCTCTGACAGTGCGGCACTCCCTCACTACTGACCCTCTGACAGTGCTGCACTCCCTCAGTACTGACCCTCTGACAGTGCGGCACTCCCTCAGTACTGACCCTCTGACAGTGCGGCACTCCCTCAGTACTGACCCTCTGACAGTGCGGCACTCCCTCAGTACTGACCCTCTGACAGTGCGGCACTAGCTCACTACTGACCCTCTGACAGTGCTGCACTCCCTCAGTACTGACCCTCTGACAGTGCGGCACTCCCTCAGTACTGACCCTCTGACAGTGCGGCACTCCCTCAGTACTGACCCTCTGACAGAGCGGCACTCCCTCAGTACTGACCCTCAGACAGTGCAGCACTCCCTCAGTACTGACCCTCTGACAGTGCGGCACTCCCTCAGTACTGACCCTCTGACAGTGCGGCACTCCCTCAGTACTGAACCTCCGACAGTGCGGCACTCCCACAGTACTGACCCTCTGACAGTGCGGCACTCCCTCAGTACTGACCCTCTGACAGTGCGGCGCTCCCTCAGTACTGACCCTCTGACAGTGCGGCGCTCCCTCAGTACTGATCCTCTGACAGTGCGGCGCTCCCTCAGTACTGATCCTCTGACAGTGCGGCACTCCCTCAGTACTGACCCTCTGACAGTGCGGCACTCCCTCAGTACTGACCCTCTGACAGTACGGCACTCCCTCAGTACTGACCCTCTGACAGTGCGGCGCTCCCTCAGTACTGACTCTCTGACAGTGCATCACTTCCTCAGTACTGACCCTCTGACAGTGCGGCACTCCCTCAGTACTGACCCTCTGACAGTGCGGCACTCCCTCAGTACTGAACCTCTGACAGTGCGGCACTCCCTCAGTACTGACCCTCCGACAGTGCGACACTCCCTCCGTACTGACCCTCTGTCAGTGCGGCACTCCCTCAGTACTGACCCTCTGACAGTGCGGCACTCCCTCAGTACTGACTCTCTGACAGTGCAGCACTCCCTCAGTACTGACCCTCTGACAGTGCGGCGCTCCCTCAGTACTGACCCTCTGACAGTGCGGCACTCCCTCAGTACTGACCCTCTGACAGTGCGGCACTCCCTCAGTACTGACCATCTGACAGTGCGGCACTCCCTCAGTACTAACCCTCTGTCAGTGCGGCACTCCCTCAGTACTGACCTTCTGACAGTGCGGCACTCCCTCAGTACTGACACTCTGACAGTGCGGCACTCCCTCAGTACAGACCCTCTGACAATGCGGCACTCCCTCAGTACTGACCCTCTGACAGTGCGGTACTCCCTCAGTACTGACCCTCTGACAGTGCGGCACTCGCTCAGTACTGACACTCTGACAGTGCGGCACTCCCTCAGTACAGACCCTCTGACAGTGCGGCACTCCCTCAGTACTGACCCTCTGACAGTGCGGCACTCCCTCAGTACTGACCCTCTGACAGTGCGGCACTCCCTCAGTACTGACCCTCTGACAGTGCGGCACTCCCTCAGTACTGACACTCTGACAGTGCGGCACTCCCTCAGTACAGACCCTCTGACAGTGCGGCACTCCCTCAGTACTGATCCTCTGACAGTGCGGCACTCCCTCAGTACTGACCCCCTGATAGTGCAGCGCTCCCTCAGTACTGACCCTCTGACAGTGCGGCACTCCCTCAGTACTGACCCTCTGACAGTGCGGCACTCCCTCAGTACTGACCCTCCGACAGTGCGACACTCCCTCCGTACTGACTCTCTGTCAGTGCGGCACTCCCTCAGTACAGACCCTCTGACAGTGCGGCACTCCCTCAGTACTGATCCTCTGACAGTGCGGCACTCCCTCAGTACTGACCCCCTGATAGTGCAGCGCTCCCTCAGTACTGACCCTCTGACAGTGCGGCACTCCCTCAGTACTGACCCTCTGACAGTGCGGCACTCCCTCAGTACTGACCCTCCGACAGTGCGACACTCCCTCAGTACTGACCCTCTGACAGTGCAGCGCTCACTCAGTACTGACCCTCTGTCAGTGCGGCACTCTCTGTACTGACCCTCTGACAGTGCTGCACTCCCTCAGTACTGACCCTCTGACAGTGCGGCACTCCCTCAGTACTGACCCTCTGACAGTGCGGCACTCCCTCAGTACTGACCCTCTGACAGTACGGCACTCCCTCAGTGCTGACTCTCTGACAGTGCATCACTTCCTCAGTACTGACCCTCTGACAGAGCGGCACTCCCTCAGTACTGACCTTCTGACAGTGCGGCACTCCCTCAGTACTGAACCTCTGACAGTGCGGCACTCCCTCAGTACTGACCCTCCGACAGTGCGACACTCCCTCCGTACTGACCCTCTGTCAGTGCGGCACTCCCTCAGTACTGACCATCTGACAGTGCGGCACTCCCTCAGTACTGACCCTCTGACAGTGCGGCACTCCCTCAGTACTGACCATCTGACAGTGTGGCACTCCCTCAGTACTGACCCTCTGACAGTGCGGCACTCCCTCAGTACTGACCCTCCGACAGTGCGACACTCCCTCCGTACTGACTCTCTGTCAGTGCGGCACTCCCTCAGTACTGACCCTCTGACAGTGCGGCACTCCCTCTGTACTGACCCTCTGACAGTGCGGCACTCCCTCAGTACTGACCCTCTGACAGTGCGGCACTCCCTCAGTACTGACCCTCTGACAGTGCGGCACTCCCTCAGTACTGACCCTCTGACAGTGCGGCACTCACTCAGTACTGACCCTCTGACAGTGCGGTGCTCCCTCAGTACTGACCCTCTGACAATGCGGCACTCCCTCAGTACTGACCCTGTGACAGTGCAGCGCTCCCTCAGTACTGACCCTCTGACAGTGCGGCTCTCCCTCAGTACTGACCCTCTGACAGTGCGGCGCTCCCTCAGTACTGACCCTCTGACAGTGCGGCACTCCCTCAGTACTGACCCTCTGACAGTGCGGCACTCCCTCAGTACTGACCCTCTGACAATGCGGCACTCCCTCAGTACTGACCCTGTGACAGTGCAGCGCTCCCTCAGTACTGACCCTCTGACAGTGCGGCACTCCCTCACTACTGACCCTCTGACAGTGCGGCACTCCCTCAGTACTGACCCTCTGACAGTGCGGCACTCCCTCAGTACTGACCCTCTGACAGTGCGGCACTCCCTCAGTACTGACCCTCAGACAGTGCAGCACTCCCTCAGTACTGACCCTCTGACAGTGTGACACTCCCTCAGTACTGACCCTCTGACAGTGCGGCACTCCCTCAGTACTGAACCTCCGACAGTGCGGCACTCCCACAGTACTGACCCTCTGACAGTGCGGCACTCCCTCAGTACTGACCCTCCGACAGTGCGGCGCTCCCTCAGTACTGACCCTCTGACAGTGCGGCACTCCCTCAGTACTGACCCTCTGACAGTGCGGCGCTCCCTCAGTACTGATCCTCTGACAGTGCGGCGCTCCCTCAGTACTGATCCTCTGACAGTGCGGCACTCCCTCAGTACTGACCCTCTGACAGTACGGCACTCCCTCAGTGCTGACTCTCTGACAGTGCATCACTTCCTCAGTACTGACCCTCTGACAGAGCGGCACTCCCTCAGTACTGACCCTCTGACAGTGCGGCACTCCCTCAGTACTGACCCTCTGACAGTGCGGCACTCCCTCAGTACTGACCATCTGACATTGCGGCACTCCCTCAGTACTGACCCTCTGACAGGGCAGCACCTCCTCAGTACTGACCCTCTGACTGTGCGGCACTCCCTCAGTACTGACCCTCTGACAGTGCGGCACTCCCTCAGTACTGATCCTCTGACAGTGCAGCACTCCCTCAGTACTGACCCTCTGACAGTGCGGCACTCCCTCAGTACTGATCCTCTGACAGTGCAGCGCTCCCTCATAACTGACCCTCTGACAGTGCGGCACTCCCTCAGTACTGACCCTCTGACAGTGCAGCACTCCCTCAGTACTGACCCTCTGACTGTGCAGCACTCCCTCAGTACTGACCTTCTGACAGTGCGGCACTCCCTCAGTACTGACCCTCTGACAGTGCGGCACTCCCTCAGTACTGACCCTCTGACAGTACGGCACTCACTCAGTACTGGCCCTCTGACAGTGCGGCACTCCCTCAGCACTGACCATCTGACAGTGCGGCACTCCCTCAGTACTGACCCTCTGGCAGTGCAACACTCCCTCAGTACTGACCATCTGTCAGTGCGGCACTCCCTCAGTACTGACCCTCTGACAGTGCGGCACTCCCTCAGTACTGACCCTCTGACAGTGCTGCACTCTCTCAGTACTGACCCTCTGACAGTGCGGCACTCCCTCAGTACTGACCTCTGACAGTGCGGCACTCCCTCTGTACTGACTCTCTGACAGTGCAGCACTCCCTCAGTACTGACCCTCTGACAGTGCGGCACTCCCTCAGTACTGACCCTCTGACAGTGCGGCACTCCCTCAGTACTGACCCTCTGACAGTGCTGCACTCCCTCAGTACTGACCCGCTGACAGTGCGGCACTCCCTCAGTACTGACCCTCTGACAGTGCGTCGCTCCCTCAGTACTGACCCTCTGACAGTGCGGCACACCCTCATTACTGACCCGCTGACAGTGCGGCACTCCCTCAGTACTGACCCTCTGACAGTGCGTCACTCCCTCAGTACTGACCCTCTGACAGTGCGGCACTCCCTCAGTACTGACCCTCTGACAGTGCGTCGCTCCCTCAGTACTGACCCTCTGACAGTGCGGCACACCCTCATTACTGACCCGCTGACAGTGCGGCACTCCCTCAGTACTGACCCTCTGACAGTGCGTCACTCCCTCAGTACTGACCCTCTGACAGTGCGGCACTCCCTCAGTACTGACCCTCTGACAGTGCGGCACTCCCTCAGTACTGACCCTCTGACAGTGCGGCACTCCCTCAGTACTGACCCTCTGACAGTGTAGCACTCGCTCAGTACTGACCCTCTGACAGTGCGGCACTCCCTCAGTACTGACCCTCTGACAGTTTGGCACTCCCTCAGTACTGACCCGCTGACAGTGCGGCACTCCCTCAGTACTGACCCTCTGACAGTGCGTCGCTCCCTCAGTACTGACCCTCTGTCAGTGCGGCGCTCCCTCAGTACTGACCCTCTGACAGTGCGGCACTCCCTCAGTACTGACCCGCTGACAGTGCGGCACTCCCTCAGTACTGACCCTCTGACAGTGCGTCACTCCCTAAGTACTGACCCTCTGACAGTGCGGCACTCCCTCAGTACTGACCCTCTGACAGTGCGGCACTCCCTCAGTACTGACCCTCTGACAGTGCGGCACTCCCTCAGTACTGACCCTCTGACAGTGCGGCACTCCCTCAGTACTGACCCTCTGACAGTGCGGCACTCCCTCAGTACTGACCCTCTGACAGTGCGGCACTCCCTCAGTACTGACCCTCTGACAGTGCAGCACTCGCTCAGTACTGACCCTCTGACAGTGCGGCACTCCCTCAGTACTGACCCTCTGACAGTGCGGCACTCTCTCAGTACTGACCCTCTGACAGTGCGGCACTCCCTCAGTACTGACCCTCTGACAGTGCGGCACTCCCTCAGTACTGACCCTCTGACAGTGCGGCACTCCCTCGGTACTGACCCTCTGACAGTGCAGCACTCCCTCAGTACTGACCCTCTGACAGTGTGGCACTCCCTCAGTTCTGACCCTCTGACAGTGTGGCACTCCCTCAGTTCTGACCCTCTCCTGTTGAACATATTTACCTCCAGGTTTGTTGGTCGCTAGACATCTGATTGCGATCGATGTTCTTCACAATGTAACTCGTCTTCAACCAATGAGAACCTTGTGGAGTCTGTATCGAGAGATAGGGAGAGAGGGAGTGAGAAGGAGAGCGAGAGGGAGAGACAGTCAGCGATTGGCAAAATATAAGAATACTGACTGGTAGAATCTTCAAATTTTCTGTGCTAGCCTTCAATGGAGCAATTCACCACTGTATCTAACCCCGTGCTGTAACTGTCCTGGGAGTGTTTGATGGGGACAGCGTAGAGGGAGCTTTACTCTGTATCTAACCCCGTGCTGTCCCTGTCCTGGGAGTGTTTGATGGGGACAGTGTAGAGGGAGCTTTACTCTGTATCTAACCCCGGGCTGTACCTGTCCTGGGAGTGTTTGATGGGGACAGTGTAGAGGGAGCTTTACTCTGTATCTAACCCCGGGCTGTACCTGTCCTGGGAGTGTTTGATGGGGACAGTGTAGAGGGAGCTTTATTCTGTATCTAACCCCGTGCTGTACCTGTCCTGGGAGTGTTTGATGGGGACAGTGTAGAGGGAGCTTTACTCTGTATCTAACCCCGGGCTGTACCTGTCCTGGGAGTGTTTGATGGGGACAGTGTAGAGGGAGCTTTATTCTGTATCTAACCCCGTGCTGTACCTGTCCTGGGAGTGTTTGATGGGGACAGTTTAGAGGGAGCTTTACTCTGTATCTAACCCCGTGCTGTATCTGTCCTGGGAGTGTTTGATGGGGACAGTGTAGAGGGAGCTTTACTCTGTATCTAATCCCGTGCTGTACCTGTCCTGGGAGTGTTTGATGGGAACAGTGTAGAGGGAGCTTTACTCTGTGTCTCACCCCGTGCTGTACCTGTCCTGGGAGTGTTTGATGGGGACAGTGTAGAGGGAGGTTTACTCTGTATCTAACCCCGTGCTGTATCTGTCCTGGGAGTGTTTGATGGGGACAGTGTAGAGGGAGCTTTACTGTGTATCTAACCCCGTGCTGTACCTGTCCTGGGAGTGTTTGATGGGGACAGTGTAGAGGGAGCTTTACTCTGTATCTAACCCCAAGCACTACCTGTCCTGGGAGTGTTTGATGGGGACAGTGTAGATGGAGCTTTACTCTGTATCTAACCCCGTGCTGTATCTGTCCTGGGAGTGTTTGATGGGGACAGTGTAGAGCGAGCTTTACTCTGTATCTAACCCCGTGCTGTGCCTGTCCTGGGAGTGTTTGATGGGGACAGTGTAGAGGGAGATTTACTCTGTATCTAACCCCGTGCTGTATCTGTCCTGGGAGCGTTTGATGGGGACAGTGTAGTGGGAGCTTTACTCTGTATCTAACCCCGTGCTGTACCTGTCCTGGGAGTGTTTGATGGGGACAGTGTAGAGGGAGCTTTACTCTGTATCTAACCCCGTGCTGTACCTGTCCTGGAAGCGTTTGATGGGGACAGTGTCGAGGGAGCTTTACTCTGTATCTAACCCCGTGCTGTACCTGTCCTGGGAGTGTTTGATGGGGACAGTGTAGAGGGAGCTTTACTCTGTATCTAACCCCGTTGCTGTACCTGTCCTGGGAGTGTTTGATGGCGACAGTGTAGAGAGAGCTTTACTCTGTATCTAACCCCGTGCTGCACCTGTCCTGGGAGTGTTTGATGGAGGCAGTGTAGAGGCAGCTTTACTCTGTATCTAACCCCGTGCTGTACCTGTCCTGGGAGTGTTTGATGGAGGCAGTGTAGAGGCAGCTTTACTCTGTATCTAACCCCGTGCTGTACCTGTCCTGGGAGTGTTTGATGGGGACAGTGTAGAGGGAGCTTTACTCTGTATCTAACCCCGTGCTGTATCTGTCCTGGGAGTGTTTGATGGGGACAGTGTAGAGGGAGCTTTACTCTGTATCTAACCCCGTGCTGCACCTGTCCTGGGAGTGTTTGATGGAGGCAGTGTAGAGGGAGCTTTACTCTGTATCTAACCCCGTGCTGTATCTGTCCTGGGAGTATTTGATGGGGACAGTGTAGCGGGAGCTTTACTCTGTATCTAACCCCGTGCTGTATCTGTCCTGGGAGTGTTTGATGGGGACAGTGTAGAGGGAGCTTTACTCTGTATCTAACCCCGTGCTGTACCTGTCCTGGCAGTGTTTGATGGGGACAGTGTAGAGGAAGCTTTACTCTGTATCTAACCTCGTGCTGTACCTGTCCTGGGAGTGTTTGATGGGGACAGTGTAGAGGGAGCTTTACTCTGTATCTAACCCCATGCTGTACCTGTCCTGGGAGTGTTTGATGGGGACAGTGTAGAGCGAGCTTTACTCTGTATCTAACAGAGTGCTGTATCTGTCCTGGGAGTGTTTGATGGGGACAGTGTAGAGGGAGCTTTACTCTGTATCTAACCCCGTGCTGTATCTGTCCTGGGAGTGTTTGATGGGGACAGTGTAGAGCGAGCTTTACTCTGTATCTAACCCCGTGCTGTGCCTGTCCTGGGAGTGTTTGATGGGGACAGTGTAGAGGGAGATTTACTCTGTATCTAACCCCGTGCTGTATCTGTCCTGGGAGCGTTTGATGGGGACAGTGTAGTGGGAGCTTTACTCTGTATCTAACCCCGTGCTGTACCTGTCCTGGGAGTGTTTGATGGGGACAGTGTAGAGGGAGCTTTACTCTGTATCTAACCCCGTGCTGTACCTGTCCTGGAAGCGTTTGATGGGGACAGTGTCGAGGGAGCTTTACTCTGTATCTAACCCCGTGCTGTACCTGTCCTGGGAGTGTTTGATGGGGACAGTGTAGAGGGAGCTTTACTCTGTATCTAACCCCGTTGCTGTACCTGTCCTGGGAGTGTTTGATGGCGACAGTGTAGAGAGAGCTTTACTCTGTATCTAACCCCGTGCTGCACCTGTCCTGGGAGTGTTTGATGGAGGCAGTGTAGAGGCAGCTTTACTCTGTATCTAACCCCGTGCTGTACCTGTCCTGGGAGTGTTTGATGGAGGCAGTGTAGAGGCAGCTTTACTCTGTATCTAACCCCGTGCTGTACCTGTCCTGCGAGTGTTTGATGGGGACAGTGTAGAGGGAGCTTTAATCTGTATCTAACCCCGTGCTGTATCTGTCCTGGGAGTGTTTGATGGGGACAGTGTAGAGGGAACTTTACTCTGTATCTAACCCCGTGCTGTCCCTGTCCTGGGATTGTTTGATGGCGACAGTGTAGAGGGAGCTTTACTCTGTATCTAACCCCGTGCTGTACCTGCCCTGAGAGTGTTTGATGGGGACAGTGTAGAGGGAGCTTTACTCTGTATCTAACCCCGTGCTGTACCTGTCCTGGGATTGTTTGATGGGGACAGTGTAGAGGGAGCTTTACTCTGTATCTAACCCCGTGCTGTCCCTGTCCTGGGATTGTTTGATGGCGACAGTGTAGAGGGAGCTTTACTCTGTATCTAACCCCGTGCTGTCCCTGTCCTGGGAGTGTTTGATGGGGACAGTGTAGAGGGAGCATTACTGTGTATCTAACCCCGTGCTGTACCTGTCCTGGGAGTGTTTGATGGTGACAGTGTAGAGGGAGCTTTACTCTGTATCTAACCCCGTGTTGTACCTGTCCTGGGAGTGTTTGATGGGGACAGTGTAAAGGCAGCTTTACTCTGTATCTCACCCCGTGCTGTCCCTGTCCTGGGAGGGTTTGATGGGGACAGTGTAGAGGGAGCTTTACTCTGTATCTAACCCCGTGCTGTACCTGTCCTGGGAGTGTTTGATGGGGACAGTGTAGAGGGAGCTTTACTCTGTATCTAACCCCGTGCTGTACCTGTCCTGGGAGTGTTTTTTTTAAAGAATATTTTATTGAAAATTTTTGGTCAACCATGACAGTACATTGTGTATCCTTTACACAATAATATAACAGTATAAATAACAATGACCTGTTTTATAAACAAAGAATAAATAATATATAACAAAAACGAAAACTAAAACTAAAAGTCAACTGCATTGTCTCAGATAAACACTCTCCAAAAATATGGTTTAACAATCCAATATACAATTATTTATAGCAACGACCTATACATATTATACATATATATTAACAACCCTGAGAGTCCTTCTGGTTCCCCCCCCCCCCCCCCCACCACCCCTCCCCCATGGGCTGCTGCTGCTGCCTTCTTCTTTTCCATTCCCTCTATCTTTCTGTGAGGTATTCGACGAACGGTTGCCACCGCCTGGTGAACCCTTGAGCCGACCCCCTTAGGACGAACTTAATCCGTTCCAGCTTTATAAACCCTACCATGTCATTTATCCAGGTCTCCACACCCGGGGGCTTGGCTTCCTTCCGCATTAACAGTATCCTGCGCCGGGCTACTAGGGACGCAAAGGCCAAAACATCAGCCTCTTTCGCCTCCTGCACTCCCGGCTCTTCTGCAACCCCGAATATAGCCAACCCCCAGCTTGGTTCGACCCGGACCCCCACCGCCTTCGAAAGCACCTTTGTCACCCCCACCCAGAACCCCTGTAGTGCCGGACATGACCAGAACATGTGGGTATGATTCGCTGGGCTTCTCGAGCACCTCGCACACCTATCCTCTACCCCCAAAAATTTACTGAGCCGTGCTCCAGTCATATGCGCCCTGTGTAACACCTTAAACTGTATCAGGCTTAGCCTGGCACACGAGGACGATGAGTTTACCCTGCTTAGGGCATCTGCCCACAGCCCCTCCTCGACCTCCTCCCCCAGCTCTTCTTCCCATTTCCCTTTCAGCTCATCTACCATGATCTCCCCCTCATCCCTCATTTCCCTATATATGTCCGACACCTTACCATCCCCCACCCATGTCTTTGAGATCACTCTGTCCTGCACCTCATGCGTCGGGAGCTGCAGGAATTCCCTCACCTGCTGCCTCGCAAAAGCCCTCAGTTGCATATACCGGAATGCATTCCCTTGGGGCAACCCATATTTCTCGGTCAGCGCTCCCAGACTCGCGAACTTCCCATCCACAAACAGATCTTTCAGTTGCCTTACTCCTGCTCTTTGCCATGTTCCAAATCCCCCATCCATTCCCCCCGGGGCAAACCTATGGTTATTTCTTATCGGGGACCCCCCCAAGGCTCCAGTCTTTCCCCTATGCCGTCTCCACTGTCCCCAAATCTTCAGTGTAGCCACCACCACCGGGCTTGTGGTGTAGTTCCTCGGTGAGAACGGCAATGGGGCTGTCACCATAGCCTGTAGGCTAGTCCCCCTACAGGACGCCCTCTCCAATCTCTTCCACGCCGCTCCCTCCTCCTCTCCCATCCACTTACACACCATTGAGATATTGGCGGCCCAGTAGTACTCACTTAGGCTCGGTAGTGCCAGCCCCCCCTATCCCTACTACGCTGTAAGAATCCCTTCCTCACTCTCGGGGTCTTCCCGGCCCAAACAAAACCCATGATGCTCTTTTCAATCCTTTTGAAAAAAGCCTTCGTGATCACCACCGGGAGGCACTGAAACACAAAGAGGAATCTCGGGAGGACCACCATTTTAACCGCCTGCACCCTCCCTGCCAGTGACAGGGATACCATATCCCATCTCTTGAAGTCCTCTTCCATTTGTTCCACCAATCACGTTAAATTTAACCTATGCAATGTGCCCCAATTCTTGGCTATCTGGATCCCCAAGTTATGAAAGTCCCTTGTTACCTTCCTCAGCGGAAAGTCCTCTATTTCTCTGCTCTGCTCCCCTGGATGCACCACAAACAACTCACTTTTCCCCATGTTCAGTTTATATCCTGAGAATTCTCCAAACTCCCCAAGTATCCGCATTATCTCTGGCATCCCCTCCGCCGGGTCCGCCACATACAACAACAAATCGTCCGCATACAGAGATACCCGGTGTTCTTCTCCTCCCCTGAGTACTCCCCTCCACTTCTTGGCACCCCTCAATGCTATTGCCAGGGGCTCAATCGCCAGTGCAAACAATAATGGGGACAGAGGGCATCCCTGCCTCGTCCCTCTATGGAGCCGAAAATATGCAGATCCCCGTCCATTCGTGACCACACTCGCCACTGGGGCCCTATACAGCAGCTGCACCCATCTAACATACCCCTCTCCAAAACCAAATCTCCTCAACACCTCCCACAAATAATCTGTATCTTACCCCACGCTGTACCTGTCCTGGGAGTGTTTGATGGGGACAGTGTAGAGGGAGTTTTACTCTGTATCTAACCCCGTGCTGTACCTGTCCTGGGAGTGTTTGATGGGGACAGTGTAGAGGGAGCTTTGCTCTGTCTCTAACCCCGTGCTGTACCTGTCCTGGGAGTGTTTGATGGGGACAGTGTAGAGGGAGCTTTACTCTGTATCTATCCCCGTGCTGTACCTGTCCTGGGAGTGTTTGATGGGGACAGTGTAGAGGGAGCTTTACTCTCTATCTAACTCCGTGCTGTACCTGTCCTGGGAGTGTTTGATGGGGACAGTGTAGAGGGAGCTTTACTCTGTATCTAACCCCGTGCTGTACCTGTCCTGGGAGTGTTTGATGGGGACAGTGTAGAGGGAGCTTTACTCTGTATCTAACCCCGTGCTGTACCTGTCCTGGGAGTGTTTGATGGGGACAGTGTAGAGGGAGCTTTACTCTGTATCTAACCCCTGTGCTGTACCTGTGCTGGGAGTGTTTGATGGGGACAGTGCAGAGGGAGCTTTACTCTGTATCTAACCCCGTGCTGTACCTGTCCTGGGAGTGTTTGATGGGGGACAGTGTAGAGGGAGCTTTACTCTGTATCTAACCCCGTGCTGTACCTGTCCTGGGAGTGTTTGATGGGGACAGTGTCGAGGGAGCTTTACTCTGTATCTAACCCCGTGCTGTACTTGTCCTGGGAGTGTTTGATGGGGGACAGTGTAGAGGGAGCTTTACTCTGTATCTAACCCCGTGCTGTACCTGTCCTGGGAGTGTTTGATGGGGGACAGTGTAGAGGGAGCTTTACTCTGTATCTAACCCCGTGCTGTACCTGTCCTGGGAGTGTTTGATGGGGACAGTGTAGAGGGAGCTTTACTCTGTATGTAACCCCGTGCTGTACCTGTCCTGGGAGTGTTTGATGGGGACAGTGTAGAGGGAGCTTTACTCTGTATCTAACCCCGTGCTGTACTTGTCCTGGGAGTGTTTGATGGGGGACAGTGTAGAGGGAGCTTTACTCTGTATCTAACCCCGTGCTGTACCTGTCCTGGGAGTGTTTGATGGGGACAGTGTCGAGGGAGCTTTACTCTGTATCTAACCCCGTGCTGTACTTGTCCTGGGAGTGTTTGATGGGGACAGTGTAGAGGGAGCTTTACTCTGTATCTAACCCCGTGCTGTACCTGTCCTGGGAGTGTTTGATGGGAACAGTGTAGAGGGAGCTTTACTCTGTATCTAACCCCGTGCTGTACCTGTCCTGGGAGGGTTTCTCTGATCCAATGCTCCTGGTGACTCTGAATGGGTCCTGACAGTCACAGGTTTCTGTTTAAGTGGCGGTCTCCTCGGTCTCTGGGTCATCTCATTACCTGCTGAAGGGGGAGAGAGAGTGAGAGTGACGGGCAGTCCGTTCGTAACCCCGCTCGCCCGCCAAGCCCCAGGACCATCATACCTCACAGACACAGCTGCCTGGTCCCAGCAACAGTCCACAAATCAGCTCAGCTAGGAACTCTGTACAGGCACCTCACAGTAAAACTCACCAACACCAACCTATATCTCTGTCTCTCTCTGTCTCTCTCTCTCTCTGTCTGTCTGTCTCTCTCTCTGTCTGTCTCTCTCTCTGTCTGTCTCTCTCTCTGTCTGTCTCTCTCTCTGTCTGTCTCTCTCTCTGTCTGTCTCTCTCTCTGTCTGTCTCTCTCTCTGTCTGTCTCTCTCTCTCTCTCTCTCTCTCTCTCTCTCTCTCTGTCTCTCTCTCTCTCTGTCTCTCTCTCTCTGTCTCTCTCTCTCTCTGTCTCTCTCTCTCTCTGTCTCTCTCTCTCTGTCTCTCTCTCTGTCTCTCTCTCTGTCTCTCTCTCTGTCTCTCCCTCTCTCTCTCCCTCTCTCTCTCCCTCTCTCTCTCCCTCTCTCTCTCCCTCTCTCTCTCCCTCTCCCTCTCTCTCTCTGTCTCTCTCTGTCTCTCTCTCTCTCTCTCTCTCTATGTCTCTCCCTCTATGTCTCTCCCTCTCTGTCTCTCCCTCTCTGTCTCTCTGATGTGTTGGGTACTCTGGATCTGAGGAGATTGCGTTTACAAAGTACAAAGAACAGAGAAATGTACAGCACAGGAACAGGCCCTTCGGCCCTCCAAGCCCGTGCCGACCATGCTACCCGACTAAACTACAATCTTCTACACTTCCTGGGTCCGTATCCCTCTATTCCCATCCTATTCATGTATTTGTCAAGATGCCCCTTAAATGTCCCTATCGTCCCTGCTTCCACCACCTCCTCCGGCAGCGAGTTCCAGGCACCCACTACCCTCTGTGTAAAAAAACTTGCCTCGTACATCTACTCTAAACCTTGCCCCTCGCACCTTAAACCTATGCCCCCTAGTAATTGACCCCTCTACCCCGGGAAAAAGCCTCTGACTATCCACTCTGTCTATGCCCCTCATAATTTTGTACACCTCTATCAGGTCGCCCCTCAACCTCCTTCGTTCCAGTGAGAACAAACCGAGTTTATTCAACCGCTCCTCATAGCTAATGCCCTCCATACCGGGCAACATCCTGGTAAATCTCTTCTGCAGCCTCTCTAAAGCCTCCACATCCTTCTGGTAGTGTGGCGACCAGAATTGAACACTATACTCCAAGTGTGGCCTAACTAAGATTCTATACAGCTGCAACATGACTTGCCAATTCTTATACTCAATGCCCCGGCCAATGAAGGCAAGCTTGCCGTATGCCTTCTTGACTACCGTCTCCACCTGTGTTGCCCCTTTCAATGACCTGTGGACCTGTACACCTAGATCTCTTTGACTTTCAATACTCTTGAGGGTTCTAGCATTCACTGTATATTCCCTACCTGTATTAGACCTTCCAAAATGCATTACCTCACATTTGTCCGGATTAAACTCCATCTGCCATCTCTCCGCCCAAGTCTCCAAACAATCTAAATCCTGCTGTATCCTCTGACAGTCCTCATCGCTATCTGCAATCCCACCAACCTTTGTGTCGTCTGCAAACTTACTAATCAGACCAGTTACATTTTCCTCCAAATCATTTATATATACTACAAAGAGCAAAGGTCCCAGCACTGATCCCTGTGGAACACCACTGGTCACAGCCCTCCAATTAGAAAAGCATCCCTCCATTGCTACCCTCTGCCTTCTATGGCCTAGCCAGTTCTGTATCCACCTTGCCAGCTCACCCCTGATCCCGTGTGACTTCACCTTTTGTACTAGTCTACCATGAGGGACCTTGTCAAAGGCCTTACTGAAGTCCATCTAGACAACATCCACTGCCCTACCTGCATCAATCATCTTAGTGACCTCCTCGAAAAACTCTATCAAGTTAGTGAGACACGACCTCCCCTTCACAAAACCGTGCGGCCTCTCACTAATACGTCCATTTGCTTCCAAATGGGAGTAGATCCTGTCTCGAAGAATTCTCTCCAGTAATTTCCCTACCACTGAAGTAAGGCTCACCGGCTTGTAGTTCCCTGGATTATCCTTGCTACCCTTCTTAAACAGAGGAACAACATTGGCTATTCTCCAGTCCTCCGGGACATCCCCTGAAGACAGTGAGGATCCAAAGATTTCTGTCAAGGCCTCAGCAATTTCCTCTCCAGCCTCCTTCAGTATTCTGGGGTAGATCCCATCAGGCCCTGGGGACTTATCTACCTTAATATTTTTTTAAGACACCCAACACCTCGTCTTTTTGGATCTCAATGTGACCCAGGCTATCTACACACCCTTCTCCAGACTCAACATCTACCAATTCCTTCTCTTTGGTGAATACTGATGCAAAGTATTCATTTAGTACCTCGCCCATTTCCTCTGGCTCCACACATAGATTCCCTTGCCTATCCTTCAGTGGGCCAACCCTTTCCCTGGCTACCCTCTTGCTTTTTATGTACGTGTAAAAAGCCTTGGGATTTTCCTTAACCCTATTTGCCAATGCCTTTTCGTGACCCCTTCTAGCCCTCCTGACTCCTTGCTTAAGTTCCTTCCTATTTTCCTTATATTCCACGCAGGCTTCGTCTGTTCCCAGCCTTTTAGCCCTGACAAATGCCTCCTTTTTCTTTTTGACGAGGCCGACAATATCTCTCGTTATCCAAGGTTCCCGAAATTGCCGTATTTATCCTTCTTCCTGACAGGAACATGCCGGTCCTGAATTCCTTTCAACTGACACTTGAAAGCCTCCCACATGTCAGATGTTGATTTGCCCTCAAACATCCGCCCCCAATCTATGTTCTTCAGTTCCCGCCTAATATTGTTATAATTAGCCTTCCCCCAATTTAGCACATTCATCCTAGGACCACTCTTATCCTTGTCCACCAGTACTTTAAAACTTACTGAATTGTGGTCACTGCTACCGAAATGCTCCCCTACTGAAACATCTACCACCTGGCCGGGCTCATTCCCCAATACCAGGTCCAGTACCGCCCCTTCCCTAGTTGGACTGTTTACATATTGTTTTAAGAAGCCCTCCTGGATGCTCCTTACAAACTCCGCCCCACCTAAGCCCCTGGCACTAAGTGAGTCCCAGTCAATATTGGGGAAGTTGAAGTCTCCCATCACCACAACCCTGTTGTTTTTACTCTTTTCCAAAATCTGTCTACCTATCTGCTCCTCTATCTCCCGCTGGCTGTTGGGAGGCCTGTAGTAAACCCCCAACATTACCTTAGCAGTAACATAGACAGGCTACGAACACT
>NC_092711.1:2520812-2549341 GCF_047496885.1 Scyliorhinus torazame | reverse complement strand
CACTGCCTGTGCGGAGTCTGCACATCCTCCCCGTGTTTGCGTGGGTTTCCTCCGGGTGCTCCGGTTTCCTCCCACAGTCCAAAGATGTGCAGGTTAGGTGGATTGGCCGTGATAAATTGCCCTTAGTGTCCAAAAAGGTTAGGAGAGGTTATTGGGTTATGGGGATAGGGGGGAAGTGAGGGCTTAATGTGGGTCGGTGCAGACTCGATGGGCTGAATGGCCTCCTTCTGCACTGTATGGTCTATGACCCAGAGACACACATCGAAGTATCAGATAGGACAGAACACTCAGGCCAAAGTGCGAGAGAGACAGAGAGAGAGAGAGAGAGAGACAGAGGGAGAGAACGAGAGAGAGAAAGAGGCAGAGAGAGAGAGAGAGACAGAGAGAGAGAGACAGACAGAGAGAGAGAGAGAATGAGAGAGGGAATGTGAGAGAGAGACAGAGAGAGAGAATGAGAGAGAGAGACAGAGAGCGCTCAGTGTTGTAGGAGGAGGTTACAGAGATAGGGAGGGTTGTAGGGGCTGGAGGTGGTTACAGAGATAGGGAGGGTTGTATGGGCTGGAGGAGGTTACAGAGATAGGGAGGGTGGTAGGGGCTGGAGGAGGTTACAGAGATATGGAGGGTTGTCGGGGCTGGAGGAGGTTACAGAGATAGGGAGGGTTGTATGGGCTGGACGAGGTTACAGAGATAGGGAGGGTTGTAGGGGACTGGAGGAGGTTACAGAGATAGGGAGGGTTGTAGGGGCTCGAGGAGGTTACAGAGATAGGGAGGGGGTGTAGGGGGCTGGAGGAGGTTACAGAGATAGGGAGGGTTGTAGGGGCTGGAGGAGGTTATAGAGATAGGGAGGGTTGTAGGGACTGGAGGAGGTTACAGAGATAGGGAGGGTTGTAGGGACTGGAGGAGGTTACAGAGATAGGGAGGGTTGTAGGGGCTCGAGGAGGTTACAGAGATAGGGAGGGGTGTAGGGGGCTGGAGGAGGTTACAGAGATAGGGAGGGTTGTAGGGGCTGGAGGAGGTTATAGAGATAGGGAGGGTTGTAGGGACTGGAGGAGGTTACAGAGATAGGGAGGGTTGTAGGGACTGGAGGAGTTTACAGAGATAGGGAGGGGTGTTGGGGGCTAGAGGAGGTTACAGAGAGAGGGAGGGGTGTCGGGGCTGGAGGAGGTTACAGAGATAGGGAGGGTTGTAGGGGGCTGGAGGAGGTTACAGAGATAGGGAGGGGTGTAGGGGGCTGGAGGAGGTTACAGAGATAAGGAGGGGTGTAGGGGCCTGGAGGCAGTTACAGAGATAGGGAAGGGTGTAGGGGACTGGAGGAGGTTACAGAGATAGGGAGTGTTGTAGGGGGCTGGAGGAGGTGACAGAGATCGGGAGGGTTGTCGGGGGCTGGAGGAGGTTACAGAGATAGGGAGGGTTGTAGGGGGCTGGAGGAGGTTACAGAGATAGGTAGGGGTGTAGGGGGCTGGAGGAGGTTACAGAGATAGGGAGGGTTGTCGGGCCTGGAGGAGGTTACAGAGATAGGGAGTGTTGTAGGGGGCTGGAGGCGGTTACAGAGATAGGGAGGGTTGTAGGGGCTGGAGGAGGTTACAGAGATCGGGAGGGTTGTAGGGGCTGGAGGAGGTTACAGAGATAGGGAGGGTTGTGGGGGCTGGAGGAGGTTACAGAGATAGGGAGGGTTGTAGGGGACTGGAGGAGGTTACAGAGATAGGGAGGGGTTGTAGGGGGCTGGAGGAGGTTACAGAGATAGGGAGGGTTGTCGGGACTGGAGGAGGTTACAGAGATAGGGAGGGTTGTAGGGGACTGGAGGAGGTTACAGAGATAGGGAGGGGTGTAGGGGGCTGGAGGAGGTTACAGAGATAGGGAGGGTTGTAGGGGCTGGAGGAGGTTATAGAGATAGGGAGGGTTGTAGGGACTGGAGGAGGTTACAGAGATAGGGAGGGGTTGTAGGGACTGGAGGAGTTTACAGAGATAGGGAGGGTTGTAGGGGCTGGAGGAGGTTACAGAGATAGGGAGGGGTGTTGGGGGCTAGAGGAGGTTACAGAGATAGGGAGGGTTGTAGGGGGCTGGAGGAGGTTACAGAGATAGGGAGGGGTGTCGGGGCTGGAGGAGGTTACAGAGATAGGGAGGGTTGTAGGGGGCTGGAGGAGGTTACAGAGATAGGGAGGGTTGTAGGGGGCTGGAGGAGGTTACAGAGATAGGGAGGGGTGTCGGGGCTGGAGGAGGTTACAGAGATAGGGAGGGTTGTAGGGGGCTGGAGGAGGTTACAGAGATCGGGAGGGTTGTAGGGGGCTGGAGGAGGTTACAGAGATAGGGAGGGTTGTAGGGGCTGGAGGAGGTTACAGCGATCGGGAGGGTTGCAGGAACAGTAGGGACTTGAATAGAGTTGCATTTTTATAGCACCTGCCATAAGACGAGGCGAGTACCTGACAGCCAATCAGGTAGTTACGAAGAGCCGTTCTCTTAACATTGGGACATGGCTGCCAACATCGGCTCCAATCTCGCACCAGGAGCTCAGTGACCTGTTGTCTCCCCTGATGCTCGAGGGGTGAATATCCGCTGCCCCTGGGAGACCGGACAAGGGTCTCTCACCCCCCGCCAAATCCAGTGGGATCGTCCCATGCGTCGAGAGGGCTGGTGGGAGCCTGGCTCCTTTCTGCCACATGCCAGAGATTCGGGGAAGGGAGAGCGAGGAAGGGAGAGGTGGGAATGATCGCCCGGTTGGCCTCCACCTCGCTTCGCCGCCCCCCCCTCCCGCCCCCTCCCCTCCCTCACCCGCAGTCCCACCCAACGCCGTCTTCACCAGGCCAGGGGTGGGTCTTACCTGGGCCGCCCCCTCCCTCCTCCTCCTCCCCGTCCTCCTCACGGTGCGCGCCTCTCGCCGGGGGAGGGGGTTTCCTCTCCCCGCCCTCCCCGCCCCTCGCCAGCGCCTCCTCCTCCTCCTCCTCGAGCCGGGGTTTGCAGTCGGCTGGGGGCGGGGCGGGGGGCACGGGCGCCGTCGGCAGTGGGTCCTTTGGCCTCTGTTCCGGGAGGGGGAAGGAGAGGTTGGGGGGGGGGAGTGGGGGAGGCGGTGAGGGGGGTGATGTGGAGGGAGGAGGGGTTGGGGGGGGGGGGGGAGTGGGGGTGGGGGTGAGGGGGGGGAGGGGGTGATGTGGAGGGAGGAGGGGTTGGGGGGGGGGGAGTGGGGGTGGGGGTGCAGGCAGTCGGGGAGGAGGCGGGGGGTTGGTAGAGAGAGTACACGGTTAACGCGTTCCCTGAAAATGTTGGATCCCGAGCGAAGGATATTTCCCAGACATCCCACCCCCGTTGACGAAACCCTCGACACCATCGACAGGCGCCATCATTCCCATTGACCGGGAGATCATTCCCATTGACTGGGAGATCATTCCCAATGACCGGGAGATCATTCCCATTGACCAGATTATTCCCATTGACCAAGAGATCATTCCCATTGACCGGGAGATCATTCCCATTGACCGGGAGATCATTCCCATTGACCAGATTATTCCCATTGACCGGGAGATTATTCCCATTGACCGGGAGATCATTCCCATTGACCAGATTATTCCCATTGACCGGGAGATTATTCCCATTGACCGGGAGATCATTCCCATTGACCAGATTATTCCCATTGATCGGGAGATCATTCCCATTGACCGGGAGATTATTCCCATTGACCGGGAGATCATTCCCATTGACCAGATCATTCCCATTGACCGGGAGATTATTCCCATTGACCGGGAGATTATTCCCATTGACCAGATTATTCCCATTGACCGGGAGATTATTCCCATTGACCGGGAGATTATTCCCATTGACCAGATTATTCCCATTGACCGGGAGATCATTCCCATTGACCAGATCATTCCCATTGACCGGGAGATTATTCCCATTGACCGGGAGATTATTCCCATTGACCGGGAGATCATTCCCATTGACCAGATTATTCCCATTGATCGGGAGATCATTCCCATTGACCGGGAGATCATTCCCATTGATCGGGAGATCATTCCCATTGACCGGGAGATTATTCCCATTGACCGGGAGATCATTCCCATTGACCAGATTATTCCCATTGACCGGGAGATTATTCCCATTGACCGGGAGATCATTCCCATTGACCAGATTATTCCCATTGACCGGGAGATCATTCCCATTGACCGAGATCATTCCCATTGACCAGATTATTCCCATTGACCGGGGGATTATTCCCATTGACCGGGAGATTATTCCCATTGGCCGGGAGATTATTCCCATTGACCGGGAGATCGTTCCCATTGACCGGGAGATTATTCCCATTGACCGGGAGATCATTCCCATTGACCAGATTATTCCCATTGACCGGGAGATCGTTCCCATTGACCAGATTATTCCCATTGACCAGGAGATTATTCCCATTGACCGGGAGATTTTTCCCATTGACCGGGAGATCATTCCCATTGACCAGATTATTCCCATTGATTAGATTATTCCCATTGACCGGGAGATCATTCCCATTGACCGGGAGATCGTTCCCATTGACCAGATTATTCCCATTGACCAGGAGATTATTCCCATTGACCGGGAGATTTTTCCCATTGACCGGGAGATCATTCCCATTGACCGGGAGATTATTCCCATTGACCAGATTATTCCCATTGATTAGATTATTCCCATTGACCGGGAGATCATTCCCATTGACCAGATTATTCCCATTGATCGGGAGATCATTCCCATTGACCGGGAGATCATTCCCATTGACCAGATTATTCCCATTGACCAGGAGATTATTCCCATTGACCGGGAGATTGTTCCCATTGACCGGGAGATTATTCCCATTGACCGGGAGATTTTTCCCATTGACCGGGAGATCATTCCCATTGACCGGGAGATCATTCCCATTGACCAGATTATTCCCATTGACCGGGAGATTGTTCCCATTGACCGGGAGATTATTCCCATTGACCAGATTATTCCCATTGACCGGGAGATCATTCCCATTGACCAGATCATTCCCATTGACCGGGAGATCATTCCCATTGACCAGATTATTCCCATTGACCGGGAGATCATTCCCATTGACCGGGAGATTATTCCCATTGACCAGATTATTCCCAGTGACCGGGAGATTATTCCCATTGACCAGATTATTCCCAGTGACCGGGAGATTATTCCCATTGACCAGATTATTCCCATTGACCGGGAGATTATTCCCATTGACCGGGAGATCATTCCCATTGACCGGGAGATCATTCCCATTGATCCGTAAAGGAGGGAGGTAATTAGTTCTAATTAACACTTTGCCACCCCAAAGCTCTCCTCCCCTCATCGCTGAGACCCACCTTCTCCATCCCGGGTATTCGGGAAGTGGGGGGTACGAGAATCCTCCTGCCTGCCTTGGCCCCCTCGTCCCGACTCCCACCATCCATCCCCGCCAATCTGCAGCGGTCGGGCTCGGTCCCCCGTGCTCTGGAGCCCACGTGTCTGGGATCTCTCGCCGGACTGCTGTCCCTGGGAACGTCACCTCCCCCTGTATCGAAAAGACCAAGTGAAGAGGTGGGGGAGTGAGGGAGGAGAGCGAGAGAGAGAGAGGGGGAGAGGAGACAGAGAAAAGAGGAGGGGAGGAAAAGGAATAGTGAGAGGGAGAGAGAGAAGGCGAGGGGAGGGCAGGGAGGAAGAGGAGAGCGATAGGGAGGGAAACGGCGAGAAGGTGAGAGTGACCGAGCAAGCGAGAGAGGTGACGAATAGAGGGGGGGAGAGAGAGACAGGGAGACGGCGAGAAGGTGAGAGTGACAGAGCAAGTGGGAGAGGCGGAGAATAGAGGGAGGGGGGAGAGAGAGACAAAGTGTAGGCAGGGGAGGGAGAGAAGGGAGCAGAGAGAGAGAGAGGAGGGGGTGCTGAGAGAGTGGAGGGAGAGGGAGAGATGGAGAGATCAGAGAGAGAGAAGGGAGCAGAGAGAGAGAGAGTAGGGGGTGCTGAGAGAGTGGATGGAGAGGGCGAGATGGAGAGAGAGGAGGCAGAGATAGCGAGAGAGAGAGGGAAGGTGGAGATGTCAGGGAGGGAGAGGGGAGTGCGGGGAGGGAGTGATAGGGTCGGAGGGTCGGGGCACACAGAGGGAGAGGAGGGAGGGAGAAGGTGGTTGGAGGGAGAGACAGAGTGCGGGGGCTCGGGAGGGATTGGAGCGGAGAGGAGAGGAGGGAGGGCTCAGGGATGGGGGAGGCGGGCTGCTATGCGGGCACACTGACCTGCCGTGGTAACGTGGTGGATCGGCCGCGACCCACTCCAGATGGGCTTGGCTTCCTGGGGGGGCGGAGGGGGTGGCGGCGGAAGACCCCGGACGTCCCCCCGATCTGTCAGAGAAGAAACGCGAGTCAGAGACCCCTCCATCGCTGAAACCCGCGGCCTCGCATACCGCCAGCACCCATCACCCAAGTCTCACATTCGAATCCCGGCCTTCGAATCCCGGGCCTGCAAGGTGGGCAGGGGGAATGACAATGCCTGTGCGGAGTCTGCACGTTCTCCCCGTTTCGGCGAGGGTTTCCTCCGGGTGCCCCGGTTCCCTGCCCGCTCCGTCTCTCTCACGCTCCCCCCCCATCACGAGCAACGGTCCGAGATTCGGCCAAGTCCGTATCGCAGGGTCGGTGTCATCTTCCGGCAAACTTACCATTCCCCAATCACCCTTTCCTCGTATCTCTGTAACCTCCTCCTTCCCCCACAACCCTCCCTATCCCTGGAACCGCCTCCAGCCCCTACAACCCTCCCGATCTCTGTAACCTCTTCCTTCCCCGACAACCCTCCCTATCTCTGTAACCTCTTCCTTCCCCGACAACCCTCCCTATCTCTGTAACCTCCTCCATCCCCCACAACTCTCCCTATCTCTGTAACCTCCTCCTTCCCCCACAACCCTCCCTATCCCTGGAACCGCCTCCAGCCCCCTACAACCCTCCCTATCTCTGTAACCTCCTCCTTCCCCCACAACCCTCCCTATCTCTGTAACCTCCTCCAGCCCCTACAACCCTCCCTATCTCTGTACCCTCCTCCAGCCCCCTACACCCCTCCCTATCTCTGTAACCTCCTCCAGCCCCTACACCCCTCCCTATCTCTGTAACATCCTCTCGCCCCCTACAACCCTCCCTATCTCTGTAACCTCCTCCAGCCCCTCTAACCCTCCCTATCTCTGTAACCTCCTCCAGCCCCCTACAACCCTCACTATCTCTGTAACCTCCTCCAGCCCCTACAACTCTCCCTATCTCTGTAACCTCCTCCAGCCCCCTACAACCCTCCCTATCTCTGTAACCTCCTCCATCCCCCTCCAACCTTCCCTATCTCTGTAACCTCCTCCATCCCCCACAACTCTCCCTATCCCTGGAACCCCCTCCATCCCCCACAACCCTCCCTATCCCAGGAACCGCCTCCAGCACTCCCTATCTCTGTAAACTCCACCATCCCCCACAAACCTCCCTATCTCTGTAACCTCCTCCAGCCCCTACAGCCCTCCCTATCTCTGTAACCTCCTCCAGCCCTCCCTATCCCTGTAACCTCCTCCAGCCCCTACAACCTTCCCTATCTCTGTAACCTCCTCCAGTCCCCTACAACCATCCCTATCTCTGTAACCTCCTCCATCCCCTACAACCCTCCCTATCTCTGTAACCTTCTCCAGTCCCCTACAACCCTCCCTATCTCTGTAACCTCCTCCAGTCCCTACAACCCTCCATATCTCTGTAACCTCCTTCTTCCCCTACAACCCTCCCTATCTCTGTAACCGCCTCCAGCCCCTACAACCCTCCCTATCCCTGGAACAGCCTCCAGCCCCTACAACCCTCCCTATCTCTGTAACCTCCTCCTTCCCCGACAACCCTCCCTATCTCTGTAACCTCCTCCATCCCCCACAACTCTCCCTATCTCTGTAACCGCCTCCAGCCCCTACAACCCTCCCTATCCCTGGAACAGCCTCCAGTCCCTACAACCCTCCCTATCTCTGTAACCTCCTCCATCCCCCACAACTCTCCCTATCTCTGTAACCTCCTCCTTCCCCGACAACCCTCCCTATCTCTGTAACCTCCTCAAGCCCCTACAACCCACCCTATCTCTGTAACCTCCTCCAGCCCCCTACAACCATCCCTATCTCGGTAACCTCCTCAGGTCTCCTACACCCCTCCCTATCCCTGTAACCTCCTCCAGTCTCCCACAACCCTCCCTATCTCTGTAACCTCCTCCAGTTCTCTACAACCCTCCCTATCCCTGTAACCTCCTCCAGTCCATTCAACCCTCCCTATCTCTGTAACGTCCTCCAGCCCCCACAACCCTCCCTATCCCTGTAACCTCCTCCAGTCCATACAACCCTCCTGATCTCTGTAACCTCCTCCAGTTCCCTATAACCCTCCCAATCTCTGTAATCTCCTCCAGCTCCCTACTACCCTCCCTATCTCTGTAACCTCCTCCAGTCCCTACAACCCTCCCTATCTCTGTAACCTCCTCCAGTCCCCTACAACCCTCCCTATCTCTGTAACCTCCTCCATCCCCCACAACTCTCCCTATCTCTGTAACCTCCTCCTTCCCCGACAACCCTCCCTATCTCTGTAACCTCCTCCAGCCCCTACAACCCACCCTATCTCTGTAACCTCCACCAGCCCCCTACAACCATCCCTATCTCTGTAACCTCCTCAGGTCTCCTACACCCCTCCCTATCCCTGTAACCTCCTCCAGTCTCCCACAACCCTCCCTATCTCTGTAACCTCCTCCAGTTCTCTACAACCCTCCCTATCTCTGTAATGTCGCCCAGTCCCCTACATCCCTCCCTATCTCTGTAACCTCCTCCAGCCCCTACAACCCTCCCTATCCCTGTAACCTCCTCCAGTCCATTCAACCCTCACTATCTCTGTAACGTCCTCCAGCCCCCACAACCCTCCCTATCCCTGTAACCTCCTCCAGTCCATACAACCCACCTGATCTCTGTAACCTCCTCCAGTTCCCTATAACCCTCCCAATCTCTGTATCTCCTCCAGCTCCCTACTACCCTCCCTATCTCTGTAACCTCCTCCAGTCCCTACAACCCTCCCTATCTCTGTAACCTCCTCCAGTCCCCTACAACCCTCCCTATCTCTGTAACCACCGCCATCCACTACACCCCTCCCTATCTCTGTAACCTCCTCCAGCCCCTACCTACCTCTGTAACCTCCTCCAGTCCCCTACCCCCCTCCCTATCTCTGTAACCTCCCCCCGCCCCCACATTTCTCCGTCTCTCTGTAACCTCCTCCAGCCCCTACAACCTCCCTATCTCTGTAACCTCCTCCATCCCCTACAACCCTCCATATCTCTGTAACCTCCTTCAGTTCCCTCCAACCCTCCCTATCTCTAACTTCCTCCAGCCCCTACAACCCTCCCTATCTCTGTAACCTCCTCCAGCCCCCTACCACCCTCCCTATCTCTGTAACTTCCTACAGCCCCTACAGCCCTCCCTATCTCTGTAACCTCCTCCAGGTCCTCCAGTCCTCCCTATCTCTGTAACCTCCTCCAGTCCCTACAACCATCCCTATCTCGAACTTCCTCCAGCCCCTACAACCCTCCCTATCTCTGTAACATCCAGCTCCTTACAACCCTCCCAATCTCTGTAACTTCCTCCAGCCTCTACAACCCTCCCTATCTCTGTAACCTCCTCCAGTCTCCTACATCCCTCCCTATCTCTGCAACCTCCTCCAGCCCCTACACCCCTCCCTATCTCTGTAACCTCCTCCAGCCCCTACAACCCTCCCGATCTCAGTACTCTCCTCCAGTCCCTATAATTATCCCTATCGCTGTAACCTCCTCCAGCCCCTACAACCCTCTCTATCTCTGTAACCTCCTCCAGCCCGTACAACCCTCCCTATCTCTGTAGCCTCCTCCAGCCCCTACAATCCTTCCTATCTCTGTAACCTCCTACAGCCCCTTCAGCCCTCCCTATCTCTGTAACCTCCTCCAGCCCCTACACCCCTCCCTATCTCTGTAACCTCCTCCAGCCCCCACAACCCTCCCTATCTCTGTAACCTCCTCCAGCCCCTACAACCCTCCCTATCTCTGTAACCGCCTCCAGCCCCTACAACCCTCGATATCTCTGTAACCTCCTCCTTCCCCTACAACCCTCCCTATCTCTGTAACCGCCTCCAGCCCCTACAACCCTCCCTATCCCTGGAACAGCCTCCAGTCCCTACACCCCTCCCTATCTCTGAAACCTCCTCCAGCCCCTACAACCCTCCCTATCTCTGTAACCGCCTCCAGCCCCTACAACCCTCCATATCTCTGTAACCTCCTTCTTCCCCTACAACCCTCCCTATCTCTGTAACCGCCTCCAGCCCCTACAACCCTCCCTATCCCTGGAACAGCCTCCAGCCCCTACAACCCTCCCTATCTCTGTAACCTCCTCCTTCCCCGACAACCCTCCCTATCTCTGTAACCTCCTCCATCCCCCACAACTCTCCCTATCTCTGTAACCGCCTCCAGCCCCTACAACCCTCCCTATCCCTGGAACAGCCTCCAGCCCCTACAACCCTCCCTATCTCTGTAACCTCCTCCATCCCCCACAACTCTCCCTATCTCTGTAACCTCCTCCTTCCCCGACAACCCTCCCTATCTCTGTAACCTCCTCCAGCCCCTACAACCCACCCTATCTCGGTAACCTCCTCAGGTCTCCTACACCCCTCCCTATCCCTGTAACCTCCTCCAGTCTCCCACAACCCTCCCTATCTCTGTAACCTCCTCCAGTTCTCTACAACCCTTCCCATCTCTGTAATGCCGCCCAGTCCCCTACATCCCTCCCTATCTCTGTAACCTCCTCCAGCCCCTACAACCCTCCCTATCCCTGTAACCTCCTCCAGTCCATTCAACCCTCCCTATCTCTGTAACGTCCTCCAGCCCCCACAACCCTCCCTATCCCTGTAACCTCCTCCAGTCCATACAACCCTCCTGATCTCTGTAACCTCCTCCAGTTCCCTATAACCCTCCCAATCTCTGTAATCTCCTCCAGCTCCCTACTACCCTCCCTATCTCTGTAACCTCCTCCAGTCCCTACAACCCTCCCTATCTCTGTAACCTCCTCCAGTCCCCTACAACCCTCCCTATCTCTGTAACCTCCTCCATCCCCCACAACTCTCCCTATCTCTGTAACCTCCTCCTTCCCCGACAACCCTCCCTATCTCTGTAACCTCCTCCAGCCCCTACAACCCACCCTATCTCTGTAACCTCCACCAGCCCCCTACAACCATCCCTATCTCTGTAACCTCCTCAGGTCTCCTACACCCCTCCCTATCCCTGTAACCTCCTCCAGTCTCCCACAACCCTCCCTATCTCTGTAACCTCCTCCAGTTCTCTACAACCCTCCCTATCTCTGTAATGTCGCCCAGTCCCCTACATCCCTCCCTATCTCTGTAACGTCCTCCAGCCCCCACAACCCTCCCTATCCCTGTAACCTCCTCCAGTCCATACAACCCTCCTGATCTCTGTAACCTCCTCCAGTTCCCTATAACCCTCCCAATCTCTGTAATCTCCTCCAGCTCCCTACTACCCTCCCTATCTCTGTAACCTCCTCCAGTCCCTACAACCCTCCCTATCTCTGTAACCTCCTCCAGTCCCCTACAACCCTCCCTATCTCTGTAACCACCGCCATCCACTACACCCCTCCCTATCTCTGTAACCTCCTCCAGCCCCTACCTACCTCTGTAACCTCCTCCAGTCCCCTACCCCCCTCCCTATCTCTGTAACCTCCCCCCGCCCCCACATTTCTCCGTCTCTCTGTAACCTCCTCCAGCCCCTACAACCTCCCTATCTCTGTAACCTCCTCCATCCCCTACAACCCTCCATATCTCTGTAACCTCCTTCAGTTCCCTCCAACCCTCCCTATCTATAACTTCCTCCAGCCCCTACAACCCTCCCTATCTCTGTAACCTCCTCCAGCCCCCTACCACCCTCCCTATCTCTGTAACTTCCTACAGCCCCTACAGCCCTCCCTATCTCTGTAACCTCCTCCAGGTCCTCCAGTCCTCCCTATCTCTGTAACCTCCTCCAGCCCCTACAACCATCCCTATCTCGAACTTCCTCCAGCCCCTACAACCCTCCCTATCTCTGTAACATCCAGCTCCTTACAACCCTTCCAATCTCTGTAACTTCCTCCAGCCTCTACAACCCTCCCTATCTCTGTAACCTCCTCCAGTCTCCTACATCCCTCCCTATCTCTGCAACCTCCTCCAGCCCCTACACCCCTCCCTATCTCTGTAACCTCCTCCAGCCCCTACAACCCTCCCGATCTCAGTACTCTCCTCCAGTCCCTATAATTATCCCTATCGCTGTAACCTCCTCCAGCCCCTACAACCCTCTCTATCTCTGTAACCTCCTCCAGCCCGTACAACCCTCCCTATCTCTGTAGCCTCCTCCAGCCCCTACAATCCTCCCTATCTCTGTAACCTCCTACAGCCCCTTCAGCCCTCCCTATCTCTGTAACCTCCTCCAGCCCACTACACCCCTCCCTATCTCTGTAACCTCCTGCAGCCCCTACAACCCTCCCTATCTCTGTATTCTCCATATGTCTCCTACACCCCTCCCTATCCCTGTAACCTCCTCCAGTCTCCCACAACCCTCCCTCTTTCTGTAACCTCCTCCAGCCCCCTACAATCCTCTCTATCTCTGTAACCTCCTCAAGTCTCCTACAGCCTTCCCTATCTCTGTAACCTCCTACAGCCCCTACAACCCTCCCTATCTCTGTAACCTCCTCCAGTCCCCTACAACCCTCCCTATCTCTGTACCCTCTTCCAGCCCCTACAACCCTCCCTATCTCTGTAACCTCCTCCAGTCCCTACAACCCTCCCTATCTCTGTAACCTCCTCCAGCCCCTACAACCCTCCCTATCTCTGTAACCTCCTCCAGCCCCTACATCCCTCCCTATCTCTGTAACCTCCTCCAGCCCCTACAACCCTCCCTATCTCTGTGACCTCCTCCAGCCCCTACAACCCTCCCTATCTCTGTAACCTGTTCCAGCCCCTACACCCCTCCCTATCTCTGTAACCTCCTCTAGCCCCTACAACCCTCCCTATCTCTGTAACCTCCTCCAGCCCCCTACAACCCTCCCTATCTCTGTAACCTCCTCCAGCCCCCTACAACTCTCCCTATCTCTGTAACCTCCTCCAGCCCCTACAACCCTCCCTATCCCTATAACCTCCTCCAGCCCCTACAACCCTCCCTATCTCTGTAACCGCCTCCAGCCCCTACAACCCTCCCTATCCCTGGAACAGCCTCCAGCCCCTACAACCCTCCCTATCTCTGTAACCTCCTCCTTCCCCGACAACCCTCCCTATCTCTGTAACCTCCTCCATCCCCCACAACTCTCCCTATCTCTGTAACCACCTCCAGCCCCTACAACCCTCCCTATCCCTGGAACAGCCTCCAGCCCCTACAACCCTCCCTATCTCTGTAACCTCCTCCATCCCCCACAACTCTCTCTATCTCTGTAACCTCCTCCTTCCCCGACAACCCTCCCTATCTCTGTAACCTCCTCCAGCCCCTACAACCCAACCTATCTCTGTAACCTCCTCCAGCCCCCTACAACCATCCCTATCTCTGTAACCTCCTCCATCCCCCTACAACCTTCCCTATCTCTGTAACCTCCTCCATCCCCTACAACCCTCCCTATCCCAGGAACCGCCTCCAGCCCTCCCTATCTCTGTAACCTCCTCCATCCCCTACAACCCTCCCTATCCCAGGAACCGCCTCCAGCCCTCCCTATCTCTGTAAACTCCTCCATCCCCCACAAACCTCCCTATCTCTGTAACCTCCTCCAGCCCCTACAGCCCTCCCTATCTCTGTACCCTCCTCCATCCCCCACAAACCTCCCTATCTCTGTAACCTCCTCCAGCCCCTACAACCCTCCCTATCTCTGTAACCTCCTCCAGTCCCCTACAACCATCCCTATCTCTGTAACCTCCTCCAGTCCCCTACAACCCTCCCTATCTCTGTAACCTCCTCCAGTCTCCTACAACCTTTCCTATCTCTGTAACCTCCTCCAGCCCCTACACCCCTCCCTATCTCTGTAACATCCTCCAGCCACTACTGCCCTCCCTACCTCTGTTATCTCCCCCAGCCCCCACATCTCTCCCTATCTCTGTAACCTCCTCCATCCCCCTACAACCCTCCCTATCTCTGTAACCTCCTCCAGCCACCAACAACCCTCCCTGTCTCTGTAACCTCCTCCAGCCCCCTACAATCCTCCCTATCTCTGTAACATCCTCCAGCCCCTACAACCCTCCCTATCTCTGTAACCTCCTCCAGCCCCCTACAACCCTCCCTATCTCTGTAACCTCCTCCAGACCTTACAACCCTCCCTATCTCTGTAACCTCCTCCAGCCCCTACAATCCTCCCTATCTCTGTAACCTCCTACAGCCCTTCAGCCCTCCCTATCTCTGTAACCTCCTCCAGCCTCTACAACCCTCCCTATCTCTGTATTCTCCATAAGTCTCCTACACCCCTCCCTATCTCTGTAACCTCCTCCAGCCCCGACACCCCTCCCTATGCCTGTAACCTCCTCCAGTCTCCCACAACCCTCCCTCTTTCTGTAACCTCCTCCAGCCCCCTACAACCCTCCCTATCCCTGTAACCTCCTCCAGCCCCGACAACCCTCCCTATCTCTGTAACCTCCTCCATCCCCTACACCCCTCCCTATCTCTGTAACCTCCTCCAACCCTGACAACCCTCCCTATCTCTATAACCTCCTCCAGCCCCGACAACCCTCCCTATCTCTGTAACCTCCTCCAGCCCCTACAACCCTCCCTATCTCTGTAACCTCCTCCAGCCCCTACACCCTCCCTATCTCTGTAACCTCCTCCAGCCCCGAAATCCCTCCCTATCTCTGTAACCTCCTCCAGCCCCTACAAACCTCCCTATCTCTGTAACCTCCTCCAGCCCCTACAACCCTCCCTATCCCTGTAACCTCCTCCAGTCCATTCAACCCTCCCTATCTCTGTAACATCCTCCAGCCCCCACAACCCTCCCTATCCCTGTAACCTCCTCCAGCCCCCTACACCCCTCCCTATCTCTGTAACCTCCTCCAGCCTCTACAACCCTCCCTATCTCTGTATTCTCCATATGTCTCCTGCACCCCTCCCTATCCCTGTAATCTCCTCCAGTCTCCCACAACCCTCCCTCTTTCTGTAACCTCCTCCAGCCCCCTACAATCCTCTCTATCTCTGTAACCTCCTCAAGTCTCCTACATCCCTCCCTATCGCTGTAACCTCCTACAGCCAGTACTGCCCTCCCTACCTCTGTAACCTCCTCCAGCCCCTACAATCCTCCCTATCTCTGTAACGTCCTCCAGTCCCCTACAACCCTCACTATCTCTGTAACCTCCTCCTTCCCCGACAACCCTCCCTATCTCTGTAACCTCCTCCATCCCCCACAACTCTCCCTATCTCTGTAACAGCCTCCAGCCCCTACAACCCTCCCTATCTCTGTAACCTCCTCCATCCCCCTACAACCTTCCCTATCTCTGTAACCTCCTCCATCCCCTACAACCCTCCCTATCCCAGGAACCGCCTCCAGCCCTCCCTATCTCTGTAACCTCCTCCATCCCCTACAACCCTCCCTATCCCAGGAACCGCCTCCAGCCCTCCCTATCTCTGTAAACTCCTCCATCCCCCACAAACCTCCCTATCTCTGTAACCTCCTCCAGCCCCTACGGCCCTCCCTATCTCTGTAACCTCCTCCATCCCCCACAAACCTCCCTATCTCTGTAACCTCCTCCAGCCCCTACAACCCTCCCTATCTCTGTAACCTCCTCCAGTCCCCTACAACCATCCCTATCTCTGTAACCTCCTCCTTCCCCTACAACCCTCCCTATCTCTGTAACCTCCTCCAGTCCCCTACAACCCTCCCTATCTCTGTAACCTCCTCCAGTCTCCTACAACCTTTCCTATCTCTGTAACCTCCTCCAGCCCCTACACCCCTCCCTATCTCTGTAACATCCTCCAGCCACTACTGCCCTCCCTACCTCTGTTATCTCCCCCAGCCCCCACATCTCTCCCTATCTCTGTAACCTCCTCCATCCCCCTACAACCCTCCCTATCTCTGTAACCTCCTCCAGCCACCAGCAACCCTCCCTGTCTCTGTAACCTCCTCCAGCCCCCTACAATCCTCCCTATCTCTGTAACATCCTCCAGCCCCTACAACCCTCCCTATCTCTGTAACCTCCTCCAGCCCCCTACAACCCTCCCTATCTCTGTAACCTCCTCCAGACCTTACAACCCTCCCTATCTCTGTAACCTCCTCCAGCCCCTACAATCCTCCCTATCTCTGTAACCTCCTACAGCCGTTCAGCCCTCCCTATCTCTGTAACCTCCTCCAGCCTCTACAACCCTCCCTATCTCTGTATTCTCCATTAGACTCCTACACCCCTCCCTATCTCTGTAACCTCCTCCAGCCCCGACACCCCTCCCTATCCCTGTAACCTCCTCCAGTCTCCCACAACCCTCCCTCTTTCTGTAACCTCCTCCAGCCCCCTCCAATCCTCCCTATCTCTGTAACATCCTCCAGCCCCGACAACCCTCCCTATCTCTGTAACCTCCTCCATCCCCTACACCCCTCCCTATCTCTGTAACCTCCTCCAACCCTGACAACCCTCCCTATCTCTATAACCCTCTCCAGCCCCGACAACCCTCCCTATCTCTGTAACCTCCTCCAGCCCCTACAACCCTCCCTATCTCTGTAACCTCCTCCAGCCCCTACACCCTCCCTATCTCTGTAACCTCCTCCAGCCCCGAAATCCCTCCCTATCTCTGTAACCTCCTCCAGCCCCTACAAACCTCCCTATCTCTGTAACCTCCTCCAGCCCCTACAACCCTCCCTATCCCTGTAACCTCCTCCAGTCCATTCAACCCTCCCTATCTCTGTAACATCCTCCAGCCCCCACAACCCTCCCTATCCCTGTAACCTCCTCCAGCCCCCTACACCCCTCCCTATCTCTGTAACCTCCTCCAGCCTCTACAACCCTCCCTATCTCTGTATTCTCCATATGTCTCCTGCATCCCTCCCTATCCCTGTAACCTCCTCCAGTCTCCCACAACCCTCCCTCTTTCTGTAACCTCCTCCAGCCCCCTACAATCCTCTCTATCTCTGTAACCTCCTCAAGTCTCCTACATCCCTCCCTATCGCTGTAACCTCCTACAGCCAGTACTGCCCTCCCTACCTCTGTAACCTCCTCCAGCCCCTACAATCCTCCCTATCTCTGTAACGTCCTCCAGTCCCCTACAACCCTCACTATCTCTGTAACCTCCCCCAGCCCCCACATCTCTCCCTATCTCTGTAACCTCCTCCAGCCCCTACAACCCTCCCTATCTCTGTAACCTCCTCCAGCCCCTACAACCCTCCCTATCTCTGTAACCTCCTCCAGCCCCTACAACCCTCCCTATCTCTGTAACCTCCTCCAGCCCCAACACCCCTCCCTATCTCTGTAACCTCCTCCATCCCCCTACAACCCTCCCTATCTCTGTAACCTCCTCCAGCCACCAACAACCCTCCCTATCTCTGTAACCTCCTCCAGCCCCTACAACCCTCCCTACCTCTGTAACCTCCTCCAGCCCCTACAACCCTTCCTCTCTCTGTAACCTCCTCCAGCCCCCTACAATCCTCCCTATCTCTGTAACATCCTCCAGCCCCTACAACCCTCCCTATCTCTGTAACCTCCTCCAGCCCCCTACAATCCTCCCTATCTCTGTAACATCCTCCAGCCCCTACAACCCTCCCTATCTCTGTAACCTCCTCCAGCCCCCTACAACCCTCCCTATCTCTGTAACCTCCTCCAGCCCCTACACCCCTCCCTATCTCTGTAACCTCCTCCAGCCCCGACAACCCTCCCTATCTCTGTAACCTCCTCCAGCCCCTACACCCCTCCCTATCTCTGTAACCTCCTCCAGCCCCCTACAACCCTCCCTATCTCTGCAACCTCTTTCAGCCCCTACAACCCTCCCTATCTCTGTAACCTCCTCCAGCCCCTACAACCCTCCATATCTCTGTAACCTCCTCCAGCCCCTACAACCCTCCCTATCTCTGTAACCTCCTCCAGCCCCCTACAACCCTCCCTATCTCTGTAACCTCCTCCAGCCCCTACAACCCTCCCTATCTCTGTAACCTCCTCCAGCCCCTACAATCCTCCCTATCTCTGTAACCTCCTCCAGCCCCCTACAACCCTCCCTATCTCTGTAACCTCCTCCAGCCCCTACAACCCTCCCTATCTCTGTAATCTCCTCCAGCCCCTACACCCCTCCCTATCTCTGTAACCTCCTCCAGCCTCTACAACCCTCCCTATCTCTGTATTCTCCATAAGTCTCCTACACCCCTCCCTATCTCTGTAACCTCCCCCAGCCCCGACACCCCTCCCTATCCCTGTAACCTCCTCCAGTCTCCCACAACCCTCCCTCTTTCTGTAACCTCCTCCAGCCCCCTACAATCCTCCCTATCTCTGTAACATCCTCCAGCCCCGACAACCCTCCCTATCTCTGTAACCTCCTCCATCCCCTACACCCCTCCCTATCTCTGTAACCTCCTCCAACCCTGACAACCCTCCCTATCTCTATAACCTCCTCCAGCCCCGACAACCCTCCCTATCTCTGTAACCTCCTCCAGCCCCTACACCCTCCCTATCTCTGTAACCTCCTCCAGCCCCGAAATCCCTCCCTATCTCTGTAACCTCCTCCAGCCCCTACAAACCTCCCTATCTCTGTAACCTCCTCCAGCCCCTACAACCCTCCCTATCCCTGTAACCTCCTCCAGTCCATTCAACCCTCCCTATCTCTGTAACATCCCCCAGCCCCCACAACCCTCCCTATCCCTGTAACCTCCTCCAGCCCCCTACACCCCTCCCTATCTCTGTAACCTCCTCCAGCCCCCTACAACCCTCCCTATCCCTGTAACCTCCTCCAGCCCCCTACAACCCTCCCTATCTCTGTAACCTCCTCCAGCCCCTACACCCTCCCTATCTCTGTAACCTCCTCCAGCCCCGAAATCCCTCCCTATCTCTGTAACCTCCTCCATCCCCTACACCCCCTCCCTATCTCTGTAACCTCCTCCAGTCCCCTACACCCCCTCCCTATCTCTGTAACCTCCTCCAGCCCCTACATCCCTCCCTATCTCTGCAACCTCCTCCAACCCCAACACCCCTCCCTATCTCTGTAACCTCCTCCAGCCCCTACACCCCCTCCCTATCTCTGCAACCTCCTCCAGCCCCAACGCCCCTCCCTATCTCTGTAACCTCCTCCAGCCCCTACAACCCTCCCTATCTCTGTAACCTCCTCCAGCCCCTACACCCTCCCTATCTCTGTAACCTCCTCCAGTCCCCTACACCCCTCCCTATCTCTGCCACCTCCTCCCGCCCCTGGAACCCTCCGAGATCTCGGCGCTCCTCCAATCCCGGCCCCTCGAACGTCCCCACGTTCCCACCGCTGCGCCATTGGCGGCCGCGCCTTCAGCTGCCCTGGTTTGCGGGCCCTGGAACCTCCTCCCGAAATCTCCCCGCCACCCTCCCCCTCCTCGTCCCTTGGATTGGCCAATCGCGGGCTCGTTCTCTGGCTCGAGGGGTGAGGTTCGCGTTTGCCGCTGGCTGCTCTGGCCGGCAGATTATGCAACGCAGGCGCTATATCAATGCAGCCTCCTGTCGCCAGGGGCCCAGATATCCGAACCACCTACCTCGCATCTCTCTGCGCCTGTCCACCTCGGGAGTCTGTTCATCCTCGGCCTAGAGATGGTGGAAAGGGGAGCAAATTAAATTCAGCTTCAAATTTGGTCGAAAACCTTCAATCCCATGGCCTACAGGGTAACTTGGGAAACTGGATTAAATGGTGACTGACGATTGCCCTTGCCGACGGGAATCTGTATGAAGTGGTGGCCTGTGAGGTTGGGCGTTCTGTCCTCTACTGCCTGTGAAATATTCAATAGTAAATATTAACTCCAGTTTTGGGCCCCGTATCTAAGGAAGGATGTGCTGGGGCCTTGGAAAGGGCCCAGAGGAGGTTCACACGAACGATCCCTGGAATGAAGAGCTTGTCGTATGAGGAACGGTTGAGGACTCTGGGTCTGTACTCGTTGTAGTTTAGAAGGATGAGGGGGGATCTTATTGACACTTACAGGATACTGCGAGGCCTGGATAGAGTGGACGTGGAGAGGATGTTTCCACTTGTGGGAAAAACTAGGAGTTTACTGCAAGTTTACCTTTAGAGAATCCTGGACTAGGACTCCCAAGTCCCTTTGCACTTCAGCATTATGGGGTCTGGTCAGACCCCATTTGGAGTATTGTGAGTGGTTTCGGGCCCCGTATCTAAGGAAGGATGTGCTGGCCTTGGAAAGGGTCCAGAGGAGGTTCACAAGAACGATCCCTGGAATGAAGAGCTTGTCGTATGAGGAACGGTTGAGGACTCTGGGCCTGTACTCGTTGGGAGTTTAGAAGGATGAGGGGGGGATCTTATTGAAACTTACAGGAGACGGCGGGGCCTGGATAGAGTGGACGTGGAGAGGGTGTTCCCGCTTGTAGGGAAAAACTAGAAATTGCAAAATGAATGAAATGAAAATGGCTTATTGTCACGTGTCGGCTTCAAATGAAGTTACTGTGAAAAGCCCCTAGTCCCCACATTCCGGCGCCTGTTCGGGGAGGCTGGTACGGGAATTGAACCGTGCTGCTGGCCTGCCTTGGTCTGCTTTCAAAGCCAGCGATTTAGCCCTGTGCTAAACAGCCCCAAGCAGAGGACACGCAATCTCAGACTAAAGGGACGATCCTTTCAAACAGCGACGAGGAGGAATTTCTTCAGCCAGAGGGGGGGGGGAATCTGTGGAACTCTTTGCCCCAGAAGGCTGTGGGGGCCAAATCACTGAGTGTCTTTAAGCCAGAGATAGATAGGCTCTTGATTACTAGGGGGATCAGGGGTCATGGGGAGAAGGCAGGAGAATGGGGATGGGAAAAATATCAGCCAAGATTTGAAGGACTTGGAGGAGGGGGGGCTGAAGGGTGGGTCAGTAAATTTGCTGATGACACCAAGATTGGTGGAGTAGTGGATGAGGAGGAGGGCTGTTGTAGGCTGCAAAGAGACCTTGAGAGGACGCAGACCTGGGCTGAGAGGTGGCAGATGGAGTTTAACCCTGATAAGTGCGAGGTGATTAATTTTGGTTGGACAAATTTGAATGCAGATTACAGGGTCAACGGCAGGGTCCTGAGGAATGTGGAGGAACAGAGAGATCTTGGGGTTCATGTCCATAGATCTCTGAAGGTTGCCACTCAAGTGGATAGAGCCGTGAAGAAGGCTGATAGTGTGTTAGCGTTTATTAACAGGGGGCTTGACTTTAAGAGCCGTGGGGTTATGCTGCAACTGTAATGAGGAGCAGCACGGTAGCCTTGTGGATAGCACAATTGCTTCACAGATCTAGGGTCCCAGGTTCGATTCCGGCTTGGGTCACTGTCTGTGCAGAGTCTGCACATCCTCCCCGTGTGTGCGTGGGTTTCCTCCGGGTGCTCCGGTTTCCTCCCACAGTCCAAAGATGTGTGGGTTAGGTGGATTGGTCATGATAAATTGCCCTTAGTGTCCAAAATTGCCCTTAGTGTTGGGTGGGGTTGCTGGGTTGTGGGGATAGGGTGGAGGTGCTGAACTTGGGTGGGGTGCTCTTTCCAGGAGCCGGTGCAGACTCGATGGGCCGAGTGGCCTCCTTCTGCACTGTAAATTCTATGATTCTATGATTCTATGTACAGGACCCTGGTGAGACCACATTTGGAGTATTGTGTGCAGTTCTGGTCACCTCATTATAGGACGGATGTGGGAGCATCGGAAAGGGTGCAAAGGAGATTTACCAGGATGCTGCCTGGATTGGAGGGTAGGTCTTATGAGGAAAGGTTGAGGGAGCTAGGGCTTTTCCCTTTGGAGCGGAGGACGATGAGAGGCGACTTAATAGAGGTGTATAAGATAATGAGGGGGATAGATAGAGTGGACATTCAGAGACTATTTCCTCGGGTGGATGTAGCTGTTACAAGGGGGCATAACGAGAAGATTCAGGGTGGTAGATATAGGAGGGATGTCCGAGGTAGGTTCTTTACTCAGAGAGTGGTTAGGGCGTGGAGTGGATTGCCTGCTGTGATAGTGGAGTCGGACACTTTGGGAACTTTCAAGCAGTTATTGGATAGGCACATGGAGCACACCAGAATGACAGGGAGTAATGACAGTAATAGGGAGTGCGCAATAAATGGGAACACACTGCGAGGGGTGGATGAAGGAAGAGATTTTGGCGGATGGGTACGCAGGTCCCTAAAGGCAGCAGTTCAGGTCGACAAGGTGTGTAAAGAAAGTGTACAGTATGTTCTCCTTCATCGGCAGAGGTGTAGAATATAAAAGTGAGGATATACTCCCATTTCACCCCACCAGCCTCCGTTTGCACAGCTTAATCCTCCGCCATTTTCGCCAACTCCAGCGTGATGCCACCCCCAAACACATCTTCCCCTCACTCCCTCTGTCAGCATTCCGCAGAGACCGTTCCCTCCGAGACAATCTCGTCCACGCCTCCACCATACCCAGTACCTCTCCCATCACCCGCGGCATCTTCCCGTGCGATCGCAGAAGGTGTGACACCTGCCCCTTTACCTCTTCCACGCTCAACATCCCAGGCCCCAAAACACTCGTTCCAGGTTAAGCAGCATTTCACTTGCATCTCTTCCAATTTGGTCGATTGCATTCGCTGCTCCCAATGTGGTCTCCTCTATATCGGAGAGACCAAACGCAGACCGGGTGATGGCTTTGCTGGGCACCTTCGGTCTGTGCGCATTCAGGACCCTGAACCTCCCGTTGCTTGCCATTTTAACACAAGACCCTGCTCCCATGCCCACATGTCTGTCCTTGGCCTGCTGCAATGTTCCAGTGAAGCCCAACGCAAACTGGAGGAACAACATCTCATCTTCCGGTTGGGCACTCTACAGCCTTCCGGCCTGAACATCGAATTCAACAACTTCAGATGATCAGCTCTACCCCACCTCGACCCATTTGTTTTTATTCCATTTTAACCGTCTTTTACCATTTCTTTCTTTCTTAATATATATTTAACCCCCCCCCCCCAATCTTATCCACCTCTCCTTACCCCTTCTCCCCTTTGCTTCCCCCTTCCCCTCCCCCCCCCCACATCTACATCTGTCACAGTTCCCTCTCTGATGTTAGTTTCTCTGCTGTTTGGCCTCTCACATCTCTTGTCCTCTCTGGGGACTGCCATTAGCACTCTGTTCCCTTGGTTTCTGTGGCCGTTAGCACTCTGTTCCCTTGGTTTCTGTGGCCATTAGCACTCTGTTCCCTTGGTTTCTGTGGCCATTAGCACTCTGCTCCCTTGGTTTCTGTGGCCATTAGCACTCTGTTCCCTTGGTGTCTGTGGCCATTAGCACTCTGTTCCCTTGGTGTCTGTGGCCGTTAGTTCTCTGTTCCCTTGGTTTCTGTGGCCGTTCGCACTCTGTTCCCTTGGTGTCTGTGGCCATTCGCACTCTGTTCCCTTGGTTTCTGTGGCCATTCGCACTCTGTTCCCTTGGTTTCTGTGGCCATTATCACTCTGTTCCCTTGGTTCCTGTGGCCATGAGCACCCCGGTTTCCCTGGGTTCCTGTGGCGATGACTCATCTTTCAACCTCACCCCACAGTATAAATATTTCCCACTTTCTCTGACGGTTAGCTTTGACAAAGAGTCATCTGGACTCGAAACGTTAGCTCTTTTCTCCCCCGACAGATGCTGCCAGGCCTGCTGAGATTTTCCCAGCGTTTTCTCTTTCGTTTCAGTAGGGCTATAATGTTGGAATTGTGTGAAAGAGCGGTGAGGCCACAACTGGAGTATTGTGTGCAGTTCTGGTCGCCACATTACAGGAAGGATGTTAATACTCTGGAGAGAGTGCAGGGGAGGATTACAAGAATGTTACCAGGGCTGGAGAGTGTGGCGATGAGGAGATAGTGGATACATTGCGGTTTATTTATTTGAAACAAAGAAGGCTGAGGGGGTGACTTAATTGAGGTGTACTGAATTGTTGAGGGGAAGGGATACATGGACAGGATAGAATTATTTCTCTTGGTGGAGGATTCTAGAACCGGGTGACGTAGATTCAAGATGAGTGGCAGAGGGTGGAGAGGGGACGAGGTTGTTTCCTCTTGCGGGAGAGTGAGGAGTCATTTAAGACAGAGAACAAGGAACAAAGAAATGTACAGCTCAGGAACAGGCCCTTCGGCCCTCCAAGCCCGTGCCGACCATGCTGCCCGACTAAACTACAATCTTCTACATTTCCTGGGTCCGTATCCTTCTATTCCCATCCTATTCATATATTTGTCAAGATGCCCCTTAAATGTCCCTATCGTCCCTGCCTCCACTACCTCCTCCGGTAGTGAGTTCCAGGCACCCACTACCCTCTGCGTAAAAAACTTGCCTCGTACATCTCCTCTAAACCTTGCCCCTCTCACCTTAAACCTATGCCCCCTAGTGATTGACCCCTCTACCCCGGGGAAAAGCCTCTGACTATCCACTCTGTCTGTGCCCCTCATAATCTTGTAGACCTCTATCAGGTCGCCCCTCAACCTCCTTCGTTCCAGTGAGAACAAACCGAGTTTATTCAACCGCTCCTCATAGCTAATGCCCTCCATACCAGGCAACATCCTGGTAAATCTCTTCTGCACCCTCTCTAAAGCCTCCACATCCTTCTGGTAGTGTGGCGACCAGAATTGAACACTATACTCCAAGTGTGGCCTAACTATGGTTCTATACAGCTGCAACATGACTTGCCAATTCTTATACTCAATGCCCGGGCCAATGAAGGCAAGCATGCCGTATGCCTTCTTGACTACCTTCTCCACCTGTGCTGCCCCTAGAGATGAGAGGGAATGTCTTCTGTCAGAGGGGAGTGAATCTGTGGAGTGACTCTTCTGGGGCGAACTTCTCCCCAAACGGCGCGATGTCCGCCGACTGGCGCCCAAAACGGCGCCAATCAGACGGGCATCGCGCCGCCCCAAGGGTGCGGAATGCTCCGCATCTTTGGGGGCCGAGCCCCAACATTGAGGGGCTAGGCTGGCGCCGGAGGGATTTCCGCCCCGCCAGCTGGCGGAAATGGCGTTTGTTGCCCCGCCAAACCGGCGCGGAAATGCGCCGCATGCGCGGGAGCGTCAGCGGCCGCCGACAGTTTCCCAGCGCATGCGCAGTGGGGAGAGTCTCTTCCCCCTCCGCCAGGGTGGAGGCCGTGGCGGAGGCGGAAGGGAAAGAGTGCCCCCACGGCACAGGCCCGCCCGCGGATCGGTGGGCCCCCGATCGCGGGCCAGGCCACCGTGGGGGCTCCGCCCGGGGCCAGATCGCCCCGCGGCCCCCCCCCCCCCCCCCAAGGACCCCGGAGCCCGCCCACGCCGCCTTGTCCCGCCGGTAAACAGGGACTCTAATTTACGCCGGCGGCACAGGCAATTTATCGGCGGGACTTGGGCCCATCCGGGCCGGAGAATCCAGCGGGGGGGGGGGGGGGGGGGGGGGGGGGGGCGCCAACTGGCGCGGCCCGATTCCCGCCCCAGCCGAATATCCGGTACCATTCTACTCAGCGAGACCTGGGTGCCCTCGGACACCAGTCGCTGAAGGCAAGCACGCAGGTGCAGCAGGCGGTAAAGAAGGCTAATGGTATTTTGGCCTTCATTGCGAGAGGTTTCGAGTATGGAAGCAGGGATGTGTTGCTGCGATTGTACAGGGCCTTGGCGAGGCCACACTTGGAATATTGTGAGCAGATTTGGTCTCCTTCTCTGAGGAAGGATGTCCTTGCTCTCGAGGGAGAGCAGCGAAGGTTTACCAGACTGATTCCTGGGATGGCGGGACTGACGTACGAGGAGAGAGTGAATCGGTTAGGATTAGAACATAAGAACTAGGAGCAGGAGTCGGCCCTCTGGCCCCTCGAGCCTGCTCCACCATTTAATGAGATCATGGCTGATCTTTTGTGGACTCAGCTCCACTTTCCGGCCCGAACACCATAACCCTTAATCCCTTTATTCTCCAAAAAACTATCTATCTTTATCTTAAAAACATTTAACGAAGGAGCCTCTACTGCTTCACTGGGCAAGGAATTCCTTAGATTCACAACCCTTTGGGTGAGGAAGTTCCTCCTAAACTCAGTCCTAAATCTACTTCCCCTTATTTTGTGGCTATGCCCCCTAGTTCTGCTTTCACCCGCCAGTGGAAACAACCTGCCCGCATCTATCCTATCTATTCCCTTCATAATTTTATATGTTTCCATAAGATCCCCTCGCATCCTTCTAAATTCCGAGTACAGTCCCAGTCTCCTCAACCTCTCCTCGTAATCCAACCCCTTCAGCTCTGGGATTAACCTAGTGAATCTCCTCTGCACACCCTCCAGTGCCAGTACGTCCTTTCTCAAGTAAGGAGACCAAAACTGAACACACTACTCCAGGTGTGGCCTCACTCACACGGTGGGCAGCGCGGTAGCATTGTGGTTAGCACAATTGCTTCACAGCTCCAGGGTCCCAGGTTCGATTCCGGCTCGGGTCACTGTCTGTGCGGAGTCTGCACATCCTCCCCGCGTGTGCGTGGGTTTCCTCCGGGTGCTCCGGTTTCCTCCCACAAGTCCAAAGATGTGCAGGTTAGGTGGATTGGTCATGAAAAATTGCCCTTAGTGTCCAAAATTGCCCTTAGTGTTGGGTGGGGTTACTGGGTTCTGGGGATAGGGTGGAGGTGTTGACCTTGGGTAGGGAGCTCTTTCCAAGAGCCGGTGCAGACTCGATGGGCCGAATGGCCTCCTTCTGCACTGTAAATTCTATGATAAAAAACACCTTATACAATTGCAGCATAACCTCCCTAGTCTTAAACTCCATCCCTCGAGCAATGAAGGCCAAAATTCCATTCGCCTTCTTAATCACCTGTTGCATCTGTAAACCAACTTTTTGCGACTCGTGCACTAGCACACCCAGGTCTCTTTGCACAGCGGCATGTTTTAATATTCGCTGGAGTTCAGAAGAATGAGGGGGGGATCTCATAGAAACCTATCGAATTCTAACAGGACTGGACAGGGTCGATGCAGGAAGGATGTTCCCGATGGTGGGTGTGACCAGAACCAGGGGCCACAGTCCGGGGGTACGGGGTAGACCATTTCGGACAGAGATGAGGAGGCATTTCTTCACCCAGAGAGTGGTGGGCCTGTGGAATTTGTTACCACGGGAAGTAGTTGAGTCTAAAACAGTGTCTAGTTTCAAGAAGCAGTTAGATACCGGACTTAGGGCAAAGGGGATCAAAGTGGGGAAGGTCGGGACAGGCTATGATCAGCCATGATCGTAATGAACGGCGGAGCAGGCTGGAGGGGCCTCTTCCTGCTCCTATTTTCTGAGCTCCTGTGAGGAAAGGCAGCTGGAACATTTGCACACGGAGAGTGGGGGAGGCAGTAATCGGAAACAGCGTCCCCTGGAAGAAGGAAAGACGAAGCTTGCCGATAAGCCAATAAAAAGTGTTGCAGCGGTAAAAAAAACTATTCGCCTGCAGAAGTAAACGATCCTGGAGGCCCGAGGAGGGGCTGAATGGGCCTCCTCCTGTTCCTGTGTAACAGACTCGAGGGGCTGAATGGGCCTCCTCCTGTTCCTGTGTAACAGACTCGAGGAGGGGGGGCTGAATGGGCTTCCTCCTATTCCTGTGTAACAGGCTCGAGGAGGGGGGGGGCTGAATGGGCCTCCTCCTGTTCCTGTGTAACAGACTCGAGGAGGGGGGGCTGAATGGGCCTCCTCCTGTTCCTGTGTAACAGACTCGAGGAGAGGGGGCTGAATGGGCCTCCTCCTGTTCCTGTGTAACAGACTCGAGGAGGGGGCTGAATGGGCCTCCACCTGTTCCTGTGTAACAGACTCGAGGAGGGGGCTGAATGGGCCTCCTCCTGTTCCTGTGTAACAGACTCGAGGAGGGGGCTGAATGGGCCTCCTCCTGTTCCTGTGTAACAGACTCGAGGAGGGGGCTGAATGGGCCTCCTCCTGTTCCTGTGTAACAGACTCGAGGAGGGGGCTGAATGGGCCTCCTCCTGTTCCTGTGTAACAGACTCGAGGGGCTGAATGGGCCTCCTCCTGTTCCTGTGTAACAGACTCGAGGAGGTGGCTGAATGGGCCTCCTCCTGTTCCTGTGTAACAGACTCGAGGAGGGGAGGCTGAATGGGCCTCCTCCTGTTCCTGTGTAACAGACTCGAGGAGGGGGAGCTGAATGGGCCTCCTCCTGTTCCTGTGTAACAGACTCGAGGAGGGGAGGCTGAATGGGCCTCCTCCTGTTCCTGTGTCACAGACTCGAGGAGCGGGCTGAATGGGCCTCCTCCTGTTCCTCTGTAACAGGCTCGAGGAGGGGGGGCTGAATGGGCCTCCTCCTGTTCCTGTGTAACAGGCTCGAGGAGGGGGCTGAATGGGCCTCCTCCTGTTCCTGTGTAACAGACTCGAGGAGGGGGGGACTGAATGGGCCTCCTCCTGTTCCTGTGTAACAGACTCGAGGAGGGGGGGGCTGAATGGGCCTCCTCCTGTTCCTGTGTAACAGGCTCGAGGAGGGGGGGCTGAA
>NC_092711.1:2508312-2510812 GCF_047496885.1 Scyliorhinus torazame | reverse complement strand
GTTTTTTTACTCAGAGGGTAGTGGGTGCCTGGAACTCGCTACCGGAGGAGGTGGTGGAAGCAGGGACGATAGGGACATTTAAGGGGCATCTTGACAAATACATGAATAGGATGGGAATAGAGGGATACGGACCCAGGAAGTGTAGAAGATTGTAGTTTAGTCGGGCAGCATGGTCGGCACGGGCTTGGAGGGCCGAAGGGCCTGTTCCTGTGCTGTACATTTCTTTGTTCTTTGAGTCTATTCAACCGCTCCTCATAGCTAATGCCCTCCATACCAGGCAACATTCTGGTCAATCTCTTCTGCCCCCTCTTTAAAGCCCCCACATCCTTCTGGTAGAGTGGCGACCAGAATTGAACACTATACTCCAAGTGTGGCCTAACTAAGGTTCTATACAGCTGCAACATGACTTGCCAATTCTTATACTCAATGCCCCGGCCAATGAAGGCAAGCATGCCGTATGCCTTCTTGACTACCTTCTCCACCTGTGTTGCCCCTTTCAAAGATCTGTGGACCTGCACACCCAGATCTCTCTGACTTTCTATATTCCTCAGAGTTTTGCCATTTACGGTATATTTTCCCCTCAATGTTCGACCTACGAAAATGTGTCACCTCACATTTACCCGGATTAAACTGCATTTGCCATTTCTCTGCCCAAGTTGCCAACTATCGATGTTGGGCGTCCAGAAGGTTCTACGGACTCCTTACCTGGTGGAACGTAGGCCTCGAGCCTCCCATTCCCGGGAGGGGAATCCCCTGGACGGGACGGGCCGCGATCTGGCCCGCGCGGGCCTCCCTCGGCGCCTCGCCCTCCTCCTGCCGGTCAGGGGCCCAGCCGGGGGTCCGGGCCGCCCTGTCGTCCTGGTCCTCCGCCACCTCCCCCTCGCGGCCCCTCGAGGCCGGCCTGCTCGCCGTCCCGCCCGCCGAGCTCTCCTCCCGCACCGACCGGCCCCTGATGAACCTGAAGAGACCCCCCCTCCTCCTGGACTTGCGTTTCTTGGGCACGGGGGCCGAGGGGGGTTGTGACGTCTGCGGCCCGGCCTGTGGAGCTCTAGGGGCACATGGAGAGAGAGAGAGAGAGAGAGTGTGTCAACGGGGGACGTCAGGCTTCAATCCCGGCCTAGTGCGCTGTCACAGGTGCGCCAGCCTGCGGCCTACTCTTACTCTGCGTCATCCATGGTCATGTTCCAGCTGTAAAAGTCCTCCAGGCCTTCGTCCAGTTTCGACCCAGCTCCATTCTCCTCCCCCTTTTCAGCAAACGGAACGTTCTAGAATGGACCAGATGGATGTCATGTTGAGTTAACATACACACGGTACAGCAAAAGGATGGAGCGGGTTCGTAGAGGGGCTGAATGGGCCTCCTCCTGTTCCTGTGTAACAGACTCGAGGGGCTGAATGGGCCTCCTCCTGTTCCTGTGTAACAGGCTCGAGGGGCTGAATGGGCCTCCTCCTGTTCCTGTGTAACAGACTCGAGGGGCTGAATGGGCCTCCTCCTGTTCCTGTGTAACAGACTCGAGGAGGTGGGGCTGAATGGGCCTCCTCCTGTTCCTGTGTGACCGACTCGAGGAGGGGGCTGAATGGGCCTCCTCCTGTTCCTCTGTAACAGACACGAGGGGCTGAATGGGCCTCCTCCTGTTCCTGTGTAACAGACTCGAGGGGCTGAATGGGCCTCCCTCCTGGTCCTGTGTAACAGACTCGAGGGGCTGAATGGGCCTCCTCCTGTTCCTGTGTAACAGGCTCGAGGGGCTGAATGGGCCTCCCTCCTGGTCCTGTGTAACAGACTCGAGGGGCTGAATGGGCTCCTCCTGTTCCTGTGTAACAGACTCGAGGAGGGGGGGCTGAATGGGCCTCCTCCTGTTCCTGTGTAACAGACTCGAGGGGCTGAATGGGCCTCCTCCTGTTCCTGTGTAACAGGCTCGAGGGGCTGAATGGGCCTCCCTCCTGGTCCTGTGTAACAGGCTCGAGGGGCTGAATGGGCCTCCTCCTGTTCCTGTGTAACAGGCTCGAGGGGCTGAATGGGCCTCCCTCCTGTTCCTGTGTAACAGACTCGAGGGGCTGAATGGGCCTCCCTCCCGCTCTTCCGCACTCACATTGGGTTTGGTGGGCGGCTGCCGGTTGTTCCGCCGGGGCCTGGGACGGACTCTGGTCTGATGCTCCAGTTTCAGACCCTCGGTGGGGAGGTCGGTGAGGGTCTCGAGGGAGCGAGAATGCTGGCTGCTCGTGGTGGAGGTGGAGAGGCGGCCTGACACCGAGTCGTCCTCCGTCACTCGGTCCAATTCAAGCTCGCTCACACCTGCGGAGACAGCGGAGAACGTGAGTGTGGATGGGTTAGCCACAGGAGAGGGGGAGAGAGGGAGAGAGAGAGAGAGAGAGAGAGAGAGAGAGAGAGAGAGACAGAGAGAGACAGAGAGAGAGAGTCAGAGAGAGAGAGACAGAGAGAGACAGAGAGAGAGAGTCAGAGAGAGAGAGACAGAGAGAGAGAGACAGAGAGAGAGAGAGAGTC
>NC_092711.1:2495812-2503312 GCF_047496885.1 Scyliorhinus torazame | reverse complement strand
TCTCTAGTTAGCTTTCCCTCATACTCTAATTACTCCCACATTACCTGTCTCTCTCTATCTTTCCCTCATACTCTAATTTCGCCCGCATTATTTTTCTCTAGCTATCTTTCCCTCATACTCTAATTTCTCCCTCTTATTTTCCAGCTATCTTTCCCTCATACTCTAATTCTCCCATATTATTTTTCCCAGCTATCTTTCACTCATACTCTAATTTCTCCTATATTATTTTTCCTAGCTATCTTCCCCTCATACTCTAATTTCGCCCTCATTATTTTTCCTAGCTATCTTTCCCTCATACTCTAATTCTCATCTCGTTATTTTTGCTAGCTGCTTTTTGCTGGTTTTTAATTTATGCACAATACTCTGACCTACCCACAAATCTCATTGCAGATTTCCGCACCATTTTCTTTCAATCTGTTACTGTCTGTAACTTCCTCAGTTAGCCGTGGGTGAAAAATCGTTCTTCGTCACGGGAAGGCATATGTGCTGAGTGTTTTGAATCATCCCCTTCAATGTCCCCCACCACATCTCCCCTTATCGACTGTCTCCTCCAATCTCCCAGCTCACTATCACCAGCTCGACCTTCAACTCCTGGTAACGACCGCCTCGACGTCAGTTTCACACAACAGTCCCAGAGCCACTCTTCTCACCCTCAAACTGGATGTCAAATTCAATCAGGTTATGATCACTGCTACCTTGGGGCTCCATTTCTGGGGTCATGTATTCATTCTGTGTCTTGCACAATACCAGGACATGAATAGCCAGCTCTCTGATTGTTCCCAGAACATGGAATTCCAAACAATTATCCTGAAAACAGTGGATGTACTCATCCTGTAGAATACATTTTCCAATCTGATTCATCCCACAAATTACAAAGTGATTCATCAGCTTTGCTCTGTATCTAACCCCGTGCTGTACCTGAGCTGGGAGTGTTTGATGGGGACAGTGTAGAGGGAGCTTTACTCTGATCTAACCCCGTGCTGTACCTGTGCTGGGAGTGTTGGATGGGGACAGTGTAGAGGGAGCTTTACTCTGTATCTAACCCCATGCTGTACCTGTCCTGGGAGTGTTTGATGGGGACAGTGTAGAGGGAGCTTTACTCTGTATCTAAACCTGTGCTGTACCTGTCCTGGGAGTGTTTGATGGGGGCAATGTAGAGGGAGCTTTACTCTGATTCTAACCCCGTGTTGTACCTGCCCTGGGAGTGTTTGATGGGGACACTGTAGAGGGAGCTTTACTCTGTATCTAACCCCGTGCTGTACCTGTCCTGGGAGTGTTTGATGGGGACAGTGTAGAGGGAGCTTTACTCTGTATCTAACCCCGTGCTGTACCTGTCCTGGGAGTGTTTGATGGGGACAGTGTAGAGGGAGCTTTACTCTGTATCTAACCCCGTGCTGTACCTGTCCTGGGAGTGTTTGATGGGGACAGTGTTGAGGGAGCTTTACTCTGTATCTAACCCCGTGCTGTACCTGTCCCGCGAGTGTTTGATGTGGACAGTGTAGAGGGAGCTTTACTCTGTATCTAACCCCGTGCTGTACCTGAGCTGGGAGTGTTTGATGGGGACAGTGTAGAGGGAGCTTTACTCTGTATCTAACCCCGTGCTGTACCTGTCCTGGGAGTGTTTGATGGAGACAGTGTAGAGGGAGCTTTACTCTGTATCTAACCCCGTGCTGTACCTGTCCCGCGAGTGTTTGATGGGGAAAGTGTAGAGGGAGCTTTACTCTGTATTTAACCCCGTGCTGTACTTGTCCTGGAGTGTTTGATGGGGACAGTGTAGAGGGAGCTTTACTCTGTATCTAACCCCGTGCTGTACCTGTCCTGGGAGTGTTTGATGGAGACAGTGTAGAGGGAGCTTTACTCTGTATTTAACCCCGTGCTGTACCTGTCCTGGGAGTGTTGATGGGGACAGTGTAGAGGGAGCTTTACTCTGTATCTAACCCCGTGCTGTACCTGTCCCGCGAGTGTTTGATGGGGACAGTGTAGAGGGAGCTTTACTCTGTATCTAACCCCGTGCTGTACCTGTCCTGGGAGTGTTTGATGGGGACAGTGTAGAGGGAACTTTACTCTGTATCTAACCCCATGCTGTACCTGTCCTGGGAGTGTTTGATGGGGACAGTGTAGAGGGAGCTTTACTCTGATCTAACCCCGTGCTGTACCTGTCCTGGGAGTGTTTGATGGGGACAGTGTAGAGGGAGCTTTACTCTGATCTAACCCCGTGCTGTACCTGTCCTGGGAGTGTTTGATGGGGACAGTGTAGAGGGAGCTTTACTCTGTATCTAAACCTGTGCTGTACCTGTCCTGGGAGTGTTTGATGGGGACAGTGTAGAGGGAGCTTTACTCTGGATCTAACACCGTGCTGTACCTTTCCTGGGAGTGTTTGATGGGGACAGTGCAGAGGAAGCTTTACTCTGTATCTAACCCCGTGCTGTACCTGTCCTGGGAGTGTTTGATGGGGACAGTGTAGAGGGAGCTTTACTCTGTATCTAACCCCATGCTGTACCTGTCCTGGGAGTGTTTGATGGGGACAGTGTAGAGGGAGCTTTACTCTGTATCTAAACCTGTGCTGTACCTGCCCTGGGAGTGTTTGATGGGGACAGTGCAGAGTAAGCTTTACTCTGTATCTAACCCCATGCTGTACCTGTCCTGGGAATATTTGATGGGGACAGTGTAGAGGGAGCTTTACTCTGTATCTAACCCCGTGCTGTACCTGTCCTGGGAGTGTTTGATGGGGACAGTGTAGAGGGAGCTTTACTCTGTATCTAACCCCGTGCTGTACCTGTCCTGGGAGTGTTTGATGGGGACAGTGTAGAGGGAGCTTTACTCTGTATCGAACCCCGTGCTGTACCTGTCCTGGGAGTGTTTGATGGGGACAGTGTAGAGGGAGCTTTACTCTGATCTAACCCCGTGCTGTACCTGTCCTGGGAGTGTTTGATGGGGACAGTGTAGAGGGAGCTTTACTCTGTATCTAACCCCATGCTGTACCTGTCCTGGGAGTGTTTGATGGGGACAGTGTAGAGGGAGCTTTACTCTGTATCTAAACCTGTGCTGTACCTGTCCTGGGAGTGTTTGATGGGGACAGTGTAGAGGGAGCTTTATACTGTATCTAACCCCGTGCTGTACCTGCCCTGGGAGTGTTTGATGGGGACAGTGCAGAGTAAGCTTTACTCTGTATCTAACCCCATGCTGTACCTGTCCTGGGAATATTTGATGGGGACAGTGTAGAGGGAGCTTTACTCTGTATCTAACCCCGTGCTGTACCTGTCCTGGGAGTGTTTGATGGGGACAGTGTAGAGGGAGCTTTATACTGTATCTAACCCCGTGCTGTACCTGTCCTGGGAGTGTTTGATGGGGCCGTGTCGAGGGAGCTTTACTCTGTATCTAACCCCGTGCTGTACCTGTCCTGGGAGTGTTTGATGGGGACAGTGTAGAGGGAGCTTTACTCTGTATCTAACCCCGTGCTGTACCTGTCCTGGGAGTGTTTGCTGGGGACAGTGTAGAGGGAGCTTCACTCTGTGTCTAACCCCGTGCTGTACCTGTCCTGGGAGTGTTTGATGGGGACAGTGTCGAGGGAGCTTTACTCAGTATCAAACCCCGTGCTGTACCTGCCCTGGGAGTGTTTGATGGGGACAGTGTCGAGGGAGCTTTACTCTGTATCTAACCCCGTGCTGTACCTGCCCTGGGAGTGTTTGAAGGGGACAGTGTAGAGGGAGCTTTACTCTGTATCTAACCCCGTGCTGTACCAGTCCTGGGAGTGTTTGATGGAGACAGTGTAGAGGGAGCTTTACTCTGTATCTAACCCCGTGCTGTACCTGTCCTGGGAGTGTTTGATGGGGACAGTGTAGAGGGAGCTTTACTCTGTATCTAACCCCGTGCTGTACCAGTCCTGGGAGTGTTTGATGGGGACAGTGTAGAGGAAGCTTTACTCTGTATCTAACCCCGTGCTGTACCTGTCCTGGGAGTGTTTGATGGGGACAGTGTAGAGGGAGCTTTACTCTGTATCTAACCCCGTGCTGTACCTGTCCTGGGAGTGTTTGATGGGGACAGTGTAGAGGGAGCTTTACTCTGTATCTAACCCCATGCTGTACCTGTCCTGGGAGTGTTTGATGGGGACAGTGTAGAGGGAGCTTTACTCTGTATCTAAACCTGTGCTGTACCTGTCCTGGGAGTGTTTGATGGGGACAGTGTAGAGGGAGCTTTATACTGTATCTAACCCCGTGCTGTACCTGCCCTGGGAGTGTTTGATGGGGACAGTGCAGAGTAAGCTTTACTCTGTATCTAACCCCATGCTGTACCTGTCCTGGGAATATTTGATGGGGACAGTGTAGAGGGAGCTTTACTCTGTATCTAACCCCGTGCTGTACCTGTCCTGGGAGTGTTTGATGGGGACAGTGTAGAGGGAGCTTTATACTGTATCTAACCCCGTGCTGTACCTGCCCTGGGAGTGTTTGATGGGGACAGTGCAGAGGGAGCTTTACTCTGTATCTAACCCCATGCTGTACCTGTCCTGGGAATATTTGATGGGGACAGTGTAGAGGGAGCTTTATTCTGTATCTAACCCTGTGCTGTACCTGTCCTGGGAGTGTTTGATGGGGACAGTGTAGAGGGAGCTTTACTCTGTATCTAACCCCGTGCTGTACCAGTCCTGGGAGTGTTTGATGGGGACAGTGTAGAGGAAGCTTTACTCTGTATCTAACCCCGTGCTGTACCTGTCCTGGGAGTGTTTGATGGGGACAGTGTAGAGGGAGCTTTACTCTGTATCTAACCCCGTGCTGTACCTGTCCTGGGAGTGTTTGATGGGGACAGTGTAGAGGGAGCTTTACTCTGTATCTAACCCCGTGCTGTACCTGTCCTGGGAGTGTTTGATGGGGACAGTGTAGAGGGAGCTTTACTCTGTATCAAACCCCGTGCTGTACCTGTCCTGGGAGTGTTTGATGGGGACAGTGTAGAGGGAGCTTTACTCTGTATCTAACCCCGTGCTGTCCCTGTCCTGCGAGTGTTTGATGGGGACAGTGTAGAGGGAGCTTTACTCTGTATCAAACCCCGTGCTGTACCTGTCCTGGGAGTGTTTGATGGAGACAGTGTAGAGGGAGCTTTACTCAGTATCAAACTCCGTGCTGTACCTGTCCTGGGAGTGTTTGATGGGGACAGTGTAGAGGGAGCTTTACTCTGTATCTAACCCCGTGCTGTACCTGTCCTGGGAGTGTTTGATGGGGACAGTGTAGAGGGAGCTTTACTCTGTATCTAACCCCGTGCTGTACCTGTCCTGGGAGTGTTTGATGGGGACAGTGTAGAGGGAGCTTTACTCTGTATCAAACCCCGTGCTGTACCTGTCCTGGGAGTGTTTGATGGGGACAGTGTAGAGGGAGCTTTACTCTGTATCTAACCCCATGCTGTCCCTGTCCTGCGAGTGTTTGATGGGGACAGTGTAGAGGGAGCTTTACTCTGTATCAAACCCCGTGCTGTACCTGTCCTGGGAGTGTTTGATGGAGACAGTGTAGAGGGAGCTTTACTCAGTATCAAACCCCGTGCTGTACCTGTCCTGGGAGTGTTTGATGGGGACAGTGTAGAGGGAGCTTTACTCTGTATCTAACCCCGTGCTGCACCTGTCCTGGGAGTGTTTGATGGGGACAGTGTAGAGGGAGCTTTACTCTGTATCTAACCCCGTGCTGTACCTGTCCTGGGAGTGTTTGATGGGGACAGTGTAGAGGGAGCTTTACTCTGTATCTAACCCCGTGCTGTACCTGTCCTGGGAGTGTTTGATGGGGACAGTGTAGAGGGAGCTTTACTCTGTATCTAACCCCGTGCTGTACCTGTCCTGGGAGTGTTTGATGGGGACAGTGTAGAGGGAGCTTTACTCTGTATCTAACCCCGTGCTGTACCTGTCCTGGGAGTGTTTGATGGGGACAGTGTAGAGGGAGCTTTACTCTGTATCTAACCCCGTGCTGTACCTGTCCTGGGAGTGTTTGTTGGGGACAGTGTAGAGGGTGCTTTACTCTGTATCTAACCCCGTGCTGTACCTGTCCTGGGAGTGTTTGATGGGGACAGTGTAAAGGGAGCTTTACTCTGTATCTAACCCCGTGCTGTACCTGTCCTGGGAGTGTTTGATGGGGACAGTGTAGAGGGAGCTTTACTCTGTATCTAACCCCGTGCTGTACCTGTCCTGGGAGTGTTTGATGGGGACAGTGTAGAGGGAGCTTTACTCTGTATCTAACCCCGTGCTGTACCTGTCCTGGGAGTGTTTGATGGGGACAGTGTAGAGGGAGCTTTACTCTGTATCTAACCCCGTGCTGTACCTGTCCTGGGAGTGTTTGATGGGGACAGTGTAGAGGGAGCTTTACTCTGTATCTAACCCCGTGCTGTACCTGTCCTGGGAGTGTTTGATGGGGACAGTGTAGAGGGAGCTTTACTCTGTATCTAACCCCGTGCTGTACCTGTCCTGGGAGTGTTTGTTGGGGACAGTGTAGAGGGAGCTTTACTCTGTATCTAACCCCGTGCTGTACCTGTCCTGGGAGTGTTTGATGGGGACAGTGTAAAGGGAGCTTTACTCTGTATCTAACCCCGTGCTGTACCTGTCCTGGGAGTGTTTGATGGGGACAGTGTAGAGGGAGCTTTACTCTGTATCTAACCCCGTGCTGTACCTGTCCTGGGAGTGTTTGATTGGGACAGTGTAGAGGGAGCTTTACTCAGTATCAAACCCCGTGCTGTACCTGTCCTGGGAGTGTTTGCTGGGGACAGTGTCGAGGGAGCTTTACTCTGTATCTAACCCCGTGCTGTACCTGTCCTGGGAGTGTTTGATGGGGATAGTGTAGAGGGAGCTTTACTCTGTATCTAACCCCGTGCTGTACGTGTCCTGGGGGTGTTTGATGTGGACAGTGTAGAGGGAGCTTTACTCTGTATCTAACCCCGTGCTGTACCTGTCCTGGCAGTGTTTGATGGGGACAGTGTCGAGGGAGCTTTACTCAGTATCTAACCCCGTGCTGTACCTGTCCTGGGAGTGTATCTAACCTGGTTTTGAAGGAATGTGACTGATTAATCTTACAATGCTGGTGGACAGTTCATCATCGGTTCCCTCATCTGGATCTCTTTCCTGATTCCTTGTTTGTTTTTCCTGGAGTGATCCCAGAGTTAGTGAATCCTGCTCCGTCAGTCTCTGTAGCTGAAGAATGTGTCGGGCCTGGAGGTGAGAGTGATTGTGTTAACTTTCTCTCCTGTCTGTCTCCAACCACCCCTTCCTCACTCTCCCACCTTCCCTCCATCCTCCCCTCCCTCACTCCCACCTTCCCTCACTCGCTCTCCCTCCCTCACTCGCTCTCCCTCCCTCACTCTCTCAGCTTCCCTCCATCCTCCCCTCCCTCACTCCCACCTTCCCTCACTCGCTCTCCCTCCCTCACTCTCCCACCTTCCCTCCATCCTCCCCTCCCTCACTCCCACCTTCCCTCCATCCTCCCCTCCCTCACTCCCACCTTCCCTCACTCTCGCTCCCTCCCTCACTCACCCACC
>NC_092711.1:2437500-2490712 GCF_047496885.1 Scyliorhinus torazame | reverse complement strand
GGATAGAGAGAGAGAGAGAACCGGGATAGAGAGAGAGAGAGAGAGAACCGGGATAGAGAGAGAGAGAGAGAACCGGGATAGAGAGAGAGAGAGAACCGGGATCGAGAGAGAGAGAGAACCGGGATAGAGAGAGAGAGAGAACCGGGATAGAGAGAGAGAGAGAGAACCGGGATAGAGAGAGAGAGAGAGAACCGGGATAGAGAGAGAGAGAGAGAACCGGGATAGAGAGAGAGAGAGAGAACCGGGATAGAGAGAGAGAGAGAACCGGGATAGAGACAGAGAGAGAGAGAACCGGGATAGAGAGAGAGAGAGAACCGGGATAGAGAGAGAGAGAGAGAACCGGGATAGAGAGAGAGAGAGAACCGGGATAGAGAGAGAGAGAGAGAACCGGGATAGAGAGAGAGAACCGGGATAGAGAGAGAGAGAGAACCGGGATAGAGAGAGAGAGAGAACCGGGATCGAGAGAGAGAGAGAGAACCGGGATAGAGAGAGAGAGAACCGGGATAGAGAGAGAGAGAGAACCGGGATAGAGAGAGAGAGAACCGGGATAGAGAGAGAGAGAGAACCGGGATAGAGAGAGAGAGAGAGAACCGGGATAGAGAGAGAGAGAACCGGGATAGAGAGAGAGAGCGAGAACCGGGATAGAGAGAGAGAGAACCGGGATCGAGAGAGAGAGGGAACCGGGATAGAGAGAGAGAGAACCGGGATAGAGAGAGAGAGAGAACCGGGATCGAGAGAGAGAGAGAGAGAACCGGGATAGAGAGAGAGAGAGAACCGGGATAGAGAGAGAGAGAGAACCGGGATAGAGAGAGAGAGAGAACCGGGATAGAGAGAGAGAGAGAACCGGGATAGAGAGAGAGAGAGAACCGGGATAGAGAGAGAGAGAGAGAACCAGGATAGAGAGAGAGAGAGAACCGGGATAGAGAGAGAGAGAGAGAGAACCGGAATAGAGAGAGAGAGAGAGAGAACCGGGATAGAGAGAGAGAGAGAACCGGGATAGAGAGAGAGAGAGAACCGGGATAGAGAGAGAGAGAGAGAGAGAGAACCGGGAGAGAGAGAGAGAGAGAACCGGGATAGAGAGAGAGAGAGAGAGAACCGGAATAGAGAGAGAGAGAGAGAGAACCGGGATAGAGAGAGAGAGAGAACCGGGATAGAGAGAGAGAGAGAACCGGGATAGAGAGAGAGAGAGAGAGAGAGAGAACCGGGAGAGAGAGAGAGAGAGAACTGGGATAGAGAGAGAGAGAGAGACAGAGAACCGGGATAGAGAGAGAGAGAGAGAGAACCGGGATAGAGAGAGAGAGAGAGAACCGGGATAGAGAGAGAGAGAGAACCGGGATAGAGAGAGAGAGAGAACCGGGATAGAGAGAGAGAGAGAGAACCAGGATAGAGAGAGAGAGAGAACCGGGATAGAGAGAGAGGGAGAACCGGGATAGAGAGAGAGAGAGAGAGAGAGAACCGGGATAGAGAGAGAGAGAGAACCGGAATAGAGAGAGAGAGAGAGAGAACCGGGATAAAGAGAGAGAGAGAACCAGGATAGAGAGAGAGAGAGAACCGGGATAGAGAGAGAGAGAACCGGGATAGAGAGAGAGAGAGAGAACCGGGATAGAGAGAGAGAGAGAGAGAGAACCGGGATAGAGAGAGAGAGAGAGAGAGAACCGGGAGAGAGAGAGAGAGAGAACCGGGATAGAGAGAGAGAGAGAGAGACAGAGAACCGGGATAGAGAGAGAGAGAACCGGGATAGAGAGAGAGAGAGAACCGGGATAGAGAGAGAGAGAGAACCGGGATAGAGAGAGAGAGAGAACCGGGATAGAGAGAGAGAGAGAGAGAGAGAGAACCGGGATAGAGAGAGAGAGAGAACCGGGATAGAGAGAGAGAGAGAACCGGGATAGAGAGAGAGAGGGAACCGGGATAGAGAGAGAGAGGGAACCGGGATAGAGAGAGAGAGAGAGAACCGGGATAGAGAGAGAGAGAGAACCGGGATAGAGAGAGAGAGAGAGAACCGGGATAGAGAGAGAGAGAGAGAGAGAACCGGGATAGAGAGAGAGAGAGAGAACCGGGATAGAGAGAGAGAGAACCGGGATAGAGAGAGAGAGGGAACCGGGATATAGAGAGAGAGAACCGGGATAGAGAGAGAGAGAGAGAGAGAGAGAGAGAACCGGGGATAGAGAGAGAGAGAACCGGGATAGAGAGAGAGAACCGGGATAGAGAGAGAGATAGAGAACCGGGATAGAGATAGAGAGAGAACCGGGATAGAGAGAGATAGAACCGGGATAGAGAGAGATAGAACCGGGAGGGAGAGAGATAGAACCGAGATAGAAAGAGATAGAACCGGGATAGAGAGAGATAGAACCGGGATAGAGAGAGATAGAACCGGGATAGAGAGAGATAGAACCGGGATAGAGAGAGAGAGAACCGGGGATAGAGAGAGAGAGAGGGAACCGGGATAGAGAGAGAGAACCGGGATAGATAGAGAGAGAGAGAGAACCGGAATCGAGAGAGAGAAGCAGGATGGAGAGAGTGAGAGAATTAGAGACCCCGGGTAGAGAGGGAGAACAGAGATGGAGAGAGAGAACCGGGATAGAGAGAGAGAGAGAACCGGGATAGAGAGAGAGAGAGAACCGGGATAGAGAGAGAGAGAGAACCGGGATAGAGAGAGAGAGAGAACCGGGATAGAGAGAGAGAGAACCGGGATAGAGAGAGAGAGAGAGAGAACTGGATAGAGAGAGAGAGAGAACTGGGGATAGAGAGAGAGAGAGAGAACCGGGATAGAGAGAGAGAGAGAACCGGGATAGAGAGAGAGAGAGAACCGGGATAGAGAGAGAGAGAGAGAACCGGGATAGAGAGAGAGAGAGAGAACCGGGATAGAGAGAGAGAGAGAACCGGGATAGAGAGAGAGATACAGAACCGGGCGAGAGAGATAGAAGCAGGATAGAGAGTGATCCGGGATGGAGTGAGAGAGAGAGAAAACCGGGATAGAGAGAGAGAGAAACTGGATAGAGGAGAGAGAGAGCGGGAAACGGGACAGAGAGAGAGAATAGGGATAGAGAGCGAGAGAGAGAGAACCGGGATAGATAGAGAGCGAGAGAGAGAGAGAACCGGAATCGAGAGAGAAGCAGGATGGAGAGAGTGAGAGAATTAGAGACCCCGGGTAGAGAGGGAGAACAGAGATGGAGAGAGAGAACCGGGATAGAGAGAGAGAGAGAACCGGGATAGAGAGCGAGAAAACAGAGAGAGAGAGAGAGAACTGGGATAGAGAGAGAACTGGGATAGAGAGAGAGAGAGAGAGAACTGGGATAAAGAGAGCGAGAGAACTGGGATAAAGAGAGAGAACTGGGATAGAGAGAGAGATAGAGCACTGCAATAGAAAGAGAGAGAGCACTGGGATAGAGAGAGAGAACTGGGTTACAGAGAGAGGGAGAACCGGGATAGAGGGAGAGTGAGAGAGAACCGGGTGAGAGAGAGAAAGAACCGGGAGAGATAGAACCGGAATAGAGAGAGAGAGAGAACCGGGATAGAGAGCGAGCGAGCGAGACAACTGGGATAGAGAGAGAGAAAATTGGGATAGAGGAAGAGAGAGAGAACCGGGATAGAGAGAGAGAGATACAGAACCGGGCGAGAGAAAGAGAGAACCGGGATGGAGCGAGAGAGAACGGGAGAGAGACAACCGGGAGAGAGAGAGAGACGAGAGAGAGAACCGAGATAGAGAGAGATAGAACCGGGATAGAGAGAGAGAGAACCGGGATAGAGAGAGAGAGGGAACCGGGATACAGAGAGAGAGAACAGGGATAGAGAGAGAGAACAGGGATAGAGAGAGAGAACCGGGATAGAGAGGGAGAGAGAACCAGGATAGAGAGAGAGAACCGGGATAGAGTGAAAGAGATACAGAACCGGGCGAGAGAGAGAGTGATCCGGGATGGTGAGAGAGAGAGAAAACCGGGATAGAGAGAGAGAGAGAGAACCTGGATAGAGGAGAGAGAGTACCGGGATAGTGAGAGAGAGAGAGGGAAACAGGACAGAGAGAGCGAATAGGGATAGAGAGAGAGAGAGAACCGGGATTAATAGAGAGCGAGAGAGAGAGAGAGAACCGGAATAGAGAGAGAAGCAGGATGGAGAGATAGAGAGTGAGAGAATTAGAGAACCCGGGTAGAGAGGGAGAACAGAGATGGAGAGAGAGAACCGGGATAGAGAGTGAGAAAACAGGGATAGAGAGAGAGAGAGAACCGGGATAGTGAGAGAGAGAGAACCGGGATAGTGAGAGAGAGAGAACCGGGATGGTGAGAGAGAGAGAACTGGGATAGAGAGAGAGAACTGGGATAGAGAGAGAGAACTGGGATAGAGAGAGAGAACTGGGATAGAGAGAGAGAACTGGGATCAAGAGAGAGAACTGGGATAGAGAGAGAGAACTGGGATTGAGAGAGAACTGGGATTGAGAGAGAACTGGGATAGAGAGAGAACTGGGATAAAGAGAGAGAGAGAGAACTGGGATAAAGAGAGAGGGAGAGAACTGGGATAAAGAGAGAGGGAGAACCGGGATAGAGGGAGAGTGCGAGACAACCGGGTGAGAGAGAGAAAGAACCGGGATAGAGAGAGAGAGAGAGAGAACCGGGATAGAGAGCGAGCGAGACAACTGGGATAGAGAGAGAGAAAATTGGGATAGAGGAAGAGAGAGAGAACCGGGATAGAGAGAGAGAGAAAGAACCGGGATAGAGAGAGAGAGAGAACCGGGATGGAGGGAGAGAGGGAATGGGAGAGAGGGAGAACCGGAATGGAGAGAGAGAGAGAGAGAACCGTGATAGAGAGAGAGTGAGAGAGAGATCAGGGATAAACCGAGAGAGAGAGAGACCCAGGATAGGGGGAGGGACAGAGAACCGGGATAGAGAGAGAGAGAGAGAACCGGGATAGAGAGAGAGAGAGAAAAGCGCGATAGAGGGAGAGAGAGAGATAAGCGGAATAGAGGGAGAGAGAGAGAGAACCGGGAGAGAGAGAGAGAGGCAGATCTGGGATAGAGAGAAGAAAGAGATCCGGGATAGAGAGAAAGAGATCCGGGATGGTGAGAGAGAGAGAGAAAACCGGGATATAGAGAGAGAGACAAAACGGGATAGAGGGAGAGAGAGATAAGCGGGATAGAGGGAGAGAAAGAGAGAACCGGGATAGAGAGAGAACCGGCATAGAGAGAGATAGGACCGGGATAGAGAGAGATAGAACCGGGATAGAGCGAGAGAGAGAGAGAGAGAGAGAGAGAACCTGGATAGAGGAGAGAGAGAACCGGGAGAGAGAGAGAACCGGGATAGTGAGAGAGAGAGAGAGAAACGGGACAGAGAGAGATAGAGAGAGAGAGAACCGAGATAGAGAGAGAGAGAACCAGGATAGAGAGAGAGAGAGAGAGAACCGGGAGAGAGAGAGGGAGGACCGGCCCAGAGAGAGATCCGGGATAGAGAGAGAACCGGGATAGAGAGAGTGAGAGAGAGAACCGGGATAGAGAGAGAGAGCAAGAACCAGGTTAGAGAGAGACAACCGGGATAGAGAGAGAGAGAGAACCAGGTAAGTGAGAGAGAGACAAAACCGGGAGAGAGATAGAAGCGGGATGGAGAGAAAGAGATCCGGGATGGAGAGAGAGAGAGACAACCGGGATAGAGAGAGAGAGAGAACCGGGATAGAGAGAGAGAGAGAGAGAAAAGCGGGATAGAGGGAGAGAGCGCGAGAAGCGGGATAGAGTTTGAGAGAGATTGGGAATGGGGATAAAGGGAGAGAGAGAACCGGGATAGAGAGAGAGAGAGAACCGGGATAGAGAGAGAGAGAGAACCGGGATAGAGAGAGAGAGAGAACCGGGATAGAGAGAGAGAGAGAGAACCGGGATAGAGAGAGAGAGAGAACCGGGATAGAGAGAGAGATACAGAACCGGGCGAGAGAGATAGAAGCAGGATAGAGAGTGATCCGGGATGGAGTGAGAGAGAGAGAAAACCGGGATAGAGAGAGAGAGAAACTGGATAGAGGAGAGAGAGAGCGGGAAACGGGACAGAGAGAGAGAATAGGGATAGAGAGCGAGAGAGAGAGAACCGGGATAGATAGAGAGCGAGAGAGAGAGAGAACCGGAATCGAGAGAGAAGCAGGATGGAGAGAGTGAGAGAATTAGAGACCCCGGGTAGAGAGGGAGAACAGAGATGGAGAGAGAGAACCGGGATAGAGAGAGAGAGAGAACCGGGATAGAGAGCGAGAAAACAGAGAGAGAGAGAGAGAACTGGGATAGAGAGAGAACTGGGATAGAGAGAGAGAGAGAGAGAACTGGGATAAAGAGAGCGAGAGAACTGGGATAAAGAGAGAGAACTGGGATAGAGAGAGAGATAGAGCACTGCGATAGAAAGAGAGAGAGCACTGGGATAGAGAGAGAGAACTGGGTTACAGAGAGAGGGAGAACCGGGATAGAGGGAGAGTGAGAGAGAACCGGGTGAGAGAGAGAAAGAACCGGGAGAGATAGAACCGGAATAGAGAGAGAGAGAGAACCGGGATAGAGAGCGAGCGAGCGAGACAACTGGGATAGAGAGAGAGAAAATTGGGATAGAGGAAGAGAGAGAGAACCGGGATAGAGAGAGAGAGATACAGAACCGGGCGAGAGAAAGAGAGAACCGGGATGGAGCGAGAGAGAACGGGAGAGAGACAACCGGGAGAGAGAGAGAGAGAGAGAGAACCGAGATAGAGAGAGATAGAACCGGGATAGAGAGAGAGAGAACCGGGATAGAGAGAGAGAGGGAACCGGGATACAGAGAGAGAGAACAGGGATAGAGAGAGAGAACCGGGATAGAGAGGGAGAGAGAACCAGGATAGAGAGAGAGAACCGGGATAGAGTGAAAGAGATACAGAACCGGGCGAGAGAGAGAGTGATCCGGGATGGTGAGAGAGAGAGAAAACCGGGATAGAGAGAGAGAGAGAGAACCTGGATAGAGGAGAGAGAGTACCGGGATAGTGAGAGAGAGAGAGGGAAACAGGACAGAGAGAGCGAATAGGGATAGAGAGAGAGAGAGAACCGGGATTAATCGAGAGCGAGAGAGAGAGAGAGAACCGGAATAGAGAGAGAAGCAGGATGGAGAGATAGAGAGTGAGAGAATTAGAGAACCCGGGTAGAGAGGGAGAACAGAGATGGAGAGAGAGAACCGGGATAGAGAGTGAGAAAACAGGGATAGAGAGAGAGAGAGAACCGGGATAGTGAGAGAGAGAGAACCGGGATAGTGAGAGAGAGAGAACCGGGATGGTGAGAGAGAGAGAACTGGGATAGAGAGAGAGAACTGGGATAGAGAGAGAGAACTGGGATAGAGAGAGAGAACTGGGATAGAGAGAGAGAACTGGGATCAAGAGAGAGAACTGGGATAGAGAGAGAGAACTGGGATTGAGAGAGAACTGGGATTGAGAGAGAACTGGGATAGAGAGAGAACTGGGATAAAGAGAGAGAGAGAGAACTGGGATAAAGAGAGAGGGAGAGAACTGGGATAAAGAGAGAGGGAGAACCGGGATAGAGGGAGAGTGCGAGACAACCGGGTGAGAGAGAGAAAGAACCGGGATAGAGAGAGAGAGAGAGAGAACCGGGATAGAGAGCGAGCGAGACAACTGGGATAGAGAGAGAGAAAATTGGGATAGAGGAAGAGAGAGAGAACCGGGATAGAGAGAGAGAGAAAGAACCGGGATAGAGAGAGAGAGAGAACCGGGATGGAGGGAGAGAGGGAATGGGAGAGAGGGAGAACCGGAATGGAGAGAGAGAGAGAGAGAACCGTGATAGAGAGAGAGTGAGAGAGAGATCAGGGATAAACCGAGAGAGAGAGAGACCCAGGATAGGGGGAGGGACAGAGAACCGGGATAGAGAGAGAGAGAGAGAACCGGGAGAGAGAGAGAGAGGCAGATCTGGGATAGAGAGAAGAAAGAGATCCGGGATAGAGAGAAAGAGATCCGGGATGGTGAGAGAGAGAGAGAAAACCGGGATATAGAGAGAGAGACAAAACGGGATAGAGGGAGAGAGAGATAAGCGGGATAGAGGGAGAGAATGAGAGAACCGGGATAGAGAGAGAACCGGCATAGAGAGAGATAGGACCGGGATAGAGAGAGATAGAACCGGGATAGAGCGAGAGAGAGAGAGAGAGAGAACCTGGATAGAGGAGAGAGAGAACCGGGAGAGAGAGAGAACCGGGATAGTGAGAGAGAGAGAGAGAAACGGGACAGAGAGAGATAGAGAGAGAGAGAACCGAGATAGAGAGAGAGAGAACCAGGATAGAGAGAGAGAGAGAGAGAACCGGGAGAGAGAGAGGGAGGACCGGCCCAGAGAGAGATCCGGGATAGAGAGAGAACCGGGATAGAGAGAGTGAGAGAGAGAACCGGGATAGAGAGAGAGAGCAAGAACCAGGTTAGAGAGAGAGAACTGGGATAGAGAGAGAGAGAGAGAAAGAGAGAGAACCGGGATAGAGTGAGAGAGACAAAACCGGGAGAGAGACAACCGGGATAGAGAGAGAGAGAGAACCAGGTAAGTGAGAGAGAGACAAAACCGGGAGAGAGATAGAAGCGGGATGGAGAGAAAGAGATCCGGGATGGAGAGAGAGAGAGACAACCGGGATAGAGAGAGAGAGAGAACCGGGATAGAGAGAGAGAGAGAGAGAAAAGCGGGATAGAGGGAGAGAGCGCGAGAAGCGGGATAGAGTTTGAGAGAGATTGGGAATGGGGATAAAGGGAGAGGGAGAACCGGGATTGAGGGAGAGAGGGAGACAACCGGGCTAGAGAGAGAGAGAGAGAGAAAACCGGGATAGAGAGAGAGAGAACAGGGATAGAGGAGAGAGAGAACCTGGGTAGAGGAGAGAGAGAGAAAACCGGGATAGAGAGAGAGAACCGGGAGAGAGAGTGAGAGAGGCAGAACTGGGATAGAGAGAAAGAGATCCGGGATGGTGAGAGAGAGAGAGAGAACCGGGATAGAGAGAGAGAGAACCGGGATAGAGAGAGAGAGAACCGGGATAGAGAGAGAGAGAAAAACGGGATAGAGAGAGAGAGAACCGGGAGAGGGAGAGAGAGAACCGGGATAGAGAGATAGAGAGAGAGAGACAACTGCGATAGAGAGACAACTGGGATAGAGAGGGAGAGAACTGGAATAGAGAGAAAGAGAGAGAGAGAACTGGGATAGAGAGAGAGATCCTGGATAGAGAGAGAGAGAGAACCGGGATCGAGAGAGAGAGAGAGAGAGAACCGGGATCGAGAGAGAGAGAGAGAGAGAACCGGGATCGAGAGAGAGAGAGAGAGAACCGGGATAGAGAGAGAGAGAACCAGGATAGAGAGAGAGAACCGGGATAGAGAGAGAGAGTGACTGGGATAGAGACAGAGAGAGAACCGGGATAGAGAGAGAGAGAGAACCAGGATAGAGAGAGGGACAGAGAGAGAACCGGGATCGAGAGAGAGAACCGGGATAGAGAGAGAGAGAACCGGGATAGAGAGAGAGAGAACCGGGATAGAGAGAGAGAGAACCAGGATAGAGAGAGAGAGAGGGGGACAACTGGGATAGAGAGAGAGAACTGTGATAGAGAGATAGAGAGAGAGAGAACTGTGATAGAGAGAAAGAGAGAGAGAGAGAAAAGCGGGAAAGAGGGAGGGAGAGAGAGAAGCGGAATAGAGGGATAGAGGGAGAGAGAGAGAACTGGGATTGAGGGATAGAGGGAGACAACCGGGCTAGAGAGAGAGAGAGAGAACAGGGATAGAGGAGAGAGAGAGAGAACAGGGATAGAGGAGAGAGAGAACCTTGGTAGAGAGAGAGGGAACCGGGAGAGAGAGAGAGAGAGGCAGAACTGGGATAGAGAGAAAGACATCTGGGATAGAGAGAAAGAGATCCGGGATAGAGAGAAAGAGATCCGGGATAGAGAGAAAGAGATCCGGGATGGTGAGAGAGAGAGAGAGAACCGGGATAGAGAGAGAGAGAACCGGGATAGAGAGAGAGAGAACCGGGATAGAGAGAGAGAGAAAAACGGGATAGAGAGAGAGAGAGAACCGGGATAGAGAGAGAGATACAGAACCGGGCGAGAGATAGAAGCAGGATAGAGAGTGATCCGGGATGGTGAGAGAGAGAGAGAGAACCGGGATAGAGAGAGAGAGAACCGGGATAGAGAGAGAGAGAACCGGGATAGAGAGAGAGAGAACCGGGATAGAGAGAGAGAGAACCGGGATAGAGAGAGAGAGAAAAACGGGATAGAGAGAGAGAGAGAACCGGGACAGAGAGAGAGATACAGAACCGGGCGAGAGATAGAAGCAGGATAGAGAGTGATCCGGGATGGAGAGAGAGAGAGAGAACCGGGATAGAGAGAGAGAGAACCGGGATAGAGAGAGAGAGAACCGGGATAGAGGCGAGAGAGAACCGGGATAGAGGAGAGAGAGAACCGGGATAGAGACCGAGAGAGAGAGAACCGGGATAGACAGAGAACCGGGACAGAGGAGAGAGAGAGAGAGAGAGAACTGGGATAGAGAGAGAGAGAGAGTGAGGGAACCGGGATAGAGAGAGAATCGGGACAGAGGAGAGAAAGAACCGGGATAGAGAGAGAGAGAGAACTGGGATAGCAAGAGAGAACCGGGAGATAGAGAGAGAGAGAACCGGTTTAGAGAGGGAGAGAACCGGGATAGAGAGAGAAAGAACCGGGAGAGAGAGAGAGATACAGAACCGGGCGAGAGATAGAAGCGGGATAGAGAGTGATCCGGGATGGAGAGAGAGAGAGAGAACCGGGATAGAGAGAGAGAGAGAGAGAACCGGGATAGAGAGAGAGAGAGAACCGGGATAGAGAGAGAGAGAGAACCGGGATAGAGAGAGAGAGAGAACCGGGATAGAGAGAGAGAGAGAGAACCGGGATAGAGAGAGAGAGAGTGAGAGAGAGAGAACTGGGATGGAGACAGAGAGAACCGGTATAGAGAGAGAGAGTGAAAACCGGGATAGAGAGAGAGTACTGGGATAGAGGGAGAGAGAGAAGCGGGATAGAGAGAGAGAGTGAGAACCGGGATAGAGAGAGAGTGAGAACCGGGATAGAGAGAGAGTGAGAACCGGGATAGAGAGAGAGTGACTGGGATAGAGAGAGAGAGAGAGAACCGGGATAGAGAGAGTGAGCGACAACTGGGATAGCGAGAGAGAGAACTGGGATAGAGAGAGAGAGGGACAACTGGGATAGAGAGAGAGAGAACTGTGATAGAGAGAGAGAGAACCGGGATAGAGAGAGGGAGAACCGGGATAGAGGGAGAGAGGGGATAGAGGGAGAGAGAGAAAAGCGGGAAAGAGGGAGGGAGAGAGAGAAGCGGGATAGAGGGAGAGAGAGAGATAGGGAAGCGGGATAGAGGCAGAGAGAGAACCGGGATTGAGGGAGACAACCGGGCTAGAGAGAGAGAGAGAGAACCGGGATAGAGAGAGAGAGAACCTGGGTAGAGGAGAGAGAGAGAACTGGGATAGAGAGAGAGAGAACCGGGATAGAGAGAGGGAGAGAGAGAACTGGGAGAACAAGAGAGAACCGGGATAGAGAGAGAGAGAGAGAGAGAGAGAACCGGGAGATAGAGAGAGAGAGAAAACCGGGAGATAGAGAGAGAGAGAACCGGGTTAGAGAGAGAGAGAACCGGGATAGAGAGAGAGAGAACCGGGATAGAGAGAGACAGAACTTATAGAGAGAGAGAAGCGGGATAGAAGAGAGAGATCCGGGATGGAGAGAGAGAGAGCTGGGATAGAGAGAGAGAGAACCGGTGTATAGAGAGAGAGAGAGTGAGAACCGGGATAGAGAGAGAGAGTGACTGGGATAGAGATAGAGAGAGAGCGAACCGGGATAGAGAGAGAGAGAGAGAGAACCGGGAGGACCAGCACAGAGACAGTGTGAGAACCAGGATAGAGAGAGAGAGTGAGAGAACCGGGATAGAGAGATAGAGAGAGGGAACCCTGATGGAGAGAATGAGAGAACGGGATGGAGGGAGAGAGAGAACGGGAGAGAGAGAGAGAACCGGGACGGAGAGAGAGAGAGAACCGGGATGGAGAGAGAGAGAGAACCGGGATGGAGAGAGAGAGAGAACCGGGATGGAGAGAGAGAGAGAACCGGGATGGAGAGAGAGAGAGAACCGGGATGGAGAGAGAGAGAGAACCGGGATGGAGAGAAAGAGAACCGGGATGGAGAGAGAGAGAACCGGGATGGAGAGAGAAAGAACCGGGATGGAGAGAGAGAGAGAACCGGGATAGAGAGTTTGAGAGAGCGAACCGGATAGAGAGAGTGAGAGAGAGAACCGGGATAGAGAGAGAGAGCAAGAACCAGGTTAGAGAGAGAGAACTGGGATAGAGAGAGAGAGAGAGAAAGAGAGAGAACCGGGATAGAGTGAGAGAGACAAAACCGGGAGAGAGACAACCGGGATAGAGAGAGAGAGAGAACCGGGTAAGTGAGAGAGAGACAAAACCGGGAGAGAGATAGAAGCGGGATGGAGAGAAAGAGATCCGGGATGGAGAGAGAGAGAGACAACCGGGATAGAGAGAGAGAGAGAACCGGGATAGAGAGAGAGAGAGAGAGAAAAGCGGGATAGAGGGAGAGAGCGAGAGAAGCGGGATAGAGTTTGAGAGAGATTGGGAATGGGGATAAAGGGAGAGGGAGAACCGGGATTGAGGGAGAGAGGGAGACAACCGGGCTAGAGAGAGAGAGAGAGAGAAAACCGGGATAGAGAGAAAGAGAGAGAGAGAACAGGGATAGAGGAGAGAGAGAACCTGGGTAGAGGAGAGAGAGAGAAAACCGGGATAGAGAGAGAGAACCGGGAGAGAGAGTGAGAGAGGCAGAACTGGGATAGAGAGAAAGAGATCCGGGATGGTGAGAGAGAGAGAGAGAACCGGGATAGAGAGAGAGAGAACCGGGATAGAGAGAGAGAGAACCGGGATAGAGAGAGAGAGAAAAACGGGATAGAGAGAGAGAGAACCGGGAGAGGGAGAGAGAGAACCGGGATAGAGAGATAGAGAGAGAGAGACAACTGCGATAGAGAGACAACTGGGATAGAGAGGGAGAGAACTGGAATAGAGAGAAAGAGAGAGAGAGAACTGGGATAGAGAGAGAGATCCTGGATAGAGAGAGAGAGAGAACCGGGATCGAGAGAGAGAGAGAGAGAGAACCGGGATCGAGAGAGAGAGAGAGAGAACCGGGATAGAGAGAGAGAGAACCAGGATAGAGAGAGAGAGAGAGAGAGAGAACCGGGATAGAGAGAGAAAGTGACTGGGATAGAGACAGAGAGAGAACCGGGATAGAGAGAGAGAGAGAGAACCAGGATAGAGAGAGGGACAGAGAGAGAACCGGGATCGAGAGAGAGAACCGGGATAGAGAGAGAGAGAACCGGGATAGAGAGAGAGAGAACCGGGATAGAGAGAGAGAGAACCAGGATAGAGAGAGAGAGAGGGGGACAACTGGGATAGAGAGAGAGAGAACTGTGATAGAGAGATAGAGAGAGAGAGAGAACTGTGATAGAGAGAAAGAGAGAGAGAGAGAAAAGCGGGAAAGAGGGAGGGAGAGAGAGAAGCGGAATAGAGGGATAGAGGGAGAGAGAGAGAACTGGGATTGAGGGATAGAGGGAGACAACCGGGCTAGAGAGAGAGAGAGAGAACAGGGATAGAGGAGAGAGAGAGAGAACAGGGATAGAGAGAGAGGAACCGGGATAGAGAGAGAGAACCGGGAAAGAGAGAGAGAACAGGGATAGAGGAGAGAGAGAACCTTGGTAGAGAGAGAGGGAACCGGGAGAGAGAGAGAGAGAGGCAGAACTGGGATAGAGAGAAAGACATCTGGGATAGAGAGAAAGAGATCCGGGATAGAGAGAAAGAGATCCGGGATAGAGAGAGAGAGAACCGGGATAGAGAGAGAGAGAACCGGGATAGAGAGAGAGAGAACCGGGATAGAGAGAGAGAGAACCGGGATAGAGAGAGAGAGAAAAACGGGATAGAGAGAGAGAGAGAACCGGGACAGAGAGAGAGATACAGAACCGGGCGAGAGATAGAAGCAGGATAGAGAGTGATCCGGGATGGAGAGAGAGAGAGAGAACCGGGATAGAGAGAGAGAGAACCGGGATAGAGAGAGAGAGAGAACCGGGATAGAGGCGAGAGAGAACCGGGATAGAGGAGAGAGAGAACCGGGATAGAGACCGAGAGAGAGAGAACCGGGATAGACAGAGAACCGGGACAGAGGAGAGAGAGAGAGAGAGAACTGGGATAGAGAGAGAGAGAGAGAGAGGGAACCGGGATAGAGAGAGAACCGGGACAGAGGAGAGAAAGAACCGGGATAGAGAGAGAGAGAGAACTGGGATAGCAAGAGAGAACCGGGAGATAGAGAGAGAGAGAACCGGTTTAGAGAGGGAGAGAACCGGGATAGAGAGAGAAAGAACCGGGAGAGAGAGAGAGATACAGAACCGGGCGAGAGATAGAAGCAGGATAGAGAGTGATCCGGGATGGAGAGAGAGAGAGAGAACCGGGATAGAGAGAGAGAGAGAGAACCGGGATAGAGAGAGAGAGAGAACCGGGATAGAGAGAGAGAGAGAACCGGGATAGAGAGAGAGAGAGAGAACCGGGATAGAGAGAGAGAGAGTGAGAGAGAGAGAACTGGGATGGAGAGAGAGAGAACCGGTATAGAGAGAGAGAGTGAAAACCGGGATAGAGAGAGAGTACTGGGATAGAGGGAGAGAGAGAAGCGGGATAGAGAGAGAGAGTGAGAACCGGGATAGAGAGAGAGTGAGAACCGGGATAGAGAGAGAGTGAGAACCGGGATAGAGAGAGAGTGAGAACCGGGATAGAGAGAGAGTGACTGGGATAGAGAGAGAGAGAGAGAACCGGGATAGAGAGAGAGAGCGACAACTGGGATAGCGAGAGAGAGAACTGGGATAGAGAGAGAGAGCGAGAGAGGGACAACTGGGATAGAGAGAGAGAGAACTGTGATAGAGAGAGAGAGAACTGTGATAGAGAGAAAGAGAGAGAGAGAACCGGGATAGAGAGAGGGAGAACCGGGATAGAGGGAGAGAGGGGATAGAGGGAGAGGGAGAAAAGCGGGAAAGAGGGAGGGAGAGAGAGAAGCGGGATAGAGGGAGAGAGAGAGATAGGGAAGCGGGATAGAGGCAGAGAGAGAACCGGGATTGAGGGAGACAACCGGGCTAGAGAGAGAGAGAGAGAGAACCGGGATAGAGAGAGAGAGAACCTGGGTAGAGGAGAGAGAGAGAACTGGGATAGAGAGAGAGAGAACCGGGATAGAGAGAGGGAGAGAGAGAACTGGGATAACAAGAGAGAACCGGGATAGAGAGAAAGAGAGAGAGAGAGAACCGGGAGATAGAGAGAGAGAGAAAACCGGGAGATAGAGAGAGAGAGAACCGGGTTAGAGAGAGAGAGAACCGGGATAGAGAGAGAGGGAACCGGGATAGAGAGAGACAGAACTTATAGAGAGAGAGAAGCGGGATAGAAGAGAGAGATCCGGGATGGAGAGAGAGAGAGCTGGGATAGAGAGAGAGAGAACCGGTGTATAGAGAGAGAGAGAGAGTGAGAACCGGGATAGAGAGAGAGAGTGACTGGGATAGAGATAGAGAGAGAGCGAACCGGGATAGAGAGAGAGAGAGAGAGAACCGGGAGGACCAGCACAGAGACAGTGTGAGAACCAGGATAGAGAGAGAGAGTGAGAGAACCGGGATAGAGAGATAGAGAGAGGGAACCCTGATGGAGAGAATGAGAGAACGGGATGGAGGGAGAGAGAGAACGGGGGAGAGAGAGAGAACCGGGACGGAGAGAGAGAGATCCGGGATGGAGAGAGAGAGAGAACCGGGATGGAGAGAGAGAGAGAACCGGGATGGAGAGAGAGAGAGAACCGGGATGGAGAGAGAGAGAGAACCGGGATGGAGAGAGAGAGAGAGAACCGGGATGGAGAGAGAGAGAACCGGGATGGAGAGAGAGAGAACCGGGATGGAGAGAGAAAGAACCGGGATGGAGAGAGAGAGAGAACCGGGATAGAGAGTTTGAGAGAGCGAACCGGATAGAGAGAGTGAGAGAGAGAACCGGGATAGAGAGAGAGAGCAAGAACCAGGTTAGAGAGAGAGAACTGGGATAGAGAGAGAGAGAGAGAAAGAGAGAGAACCGGGATAGAGTGAGAGAGACAAAACCGGGAGAGAGACAACCGGGATAGAGAGAGAGAGAGAACCGGGTAAGTGAGAGAGAGACAAAACCGGGAGAGAGATAGAAGCGGGATGGAGAGAAAGAGATCCGGGATGGAGAGAGAGAGAGAGAACCGGGATAGAGAGAGAGAGAGAGAGAAAAGCGGGATAGAGGGAGAGAGCGAGAGAAGCGGGATAGAGTTTGAGAGAGATTGGGAATGGGGATAAAGGGAGAGGGAGAACCGGGATTGAGGGAGAGAGGGAGACAACCGGGCTAGAGAGAGAGAGAGAGAGAAAACCGGGATAGAGAGAAAGAGAGAGAGAGAACAGGGATAGAGGAGAGAGAGAACCTGGGTAGAGGAGAGAGAGAGAAAACCGGGATAGAGAGAGAGAACCGGGAGAGAGAGTGAGAGAGGCAGAACTGGGATAGAGAGAAAGAGATCCGGGATGGTGAGAGAGAGAGAGAGAACCGGGATAGAGAGAGAGAGAACCGGGATAGAGAGAGAGAGAACCGGGATAGAGAGAGAGAGAAAAACGGGATAGAGAGAGAGAGAACCGGGAGAGGGAGAGAGAGAACCGGGATAGAGAGATAGAGAGAGAGAGACAACTGCGATAGAGAGACAACTGGGATAGAGAGGGAGAGAACTGGAATAGAGAGAAAGAGAGAGAGAGAACTGGGATAGAGAGAGAGATCCTGGATAGAGAGAGAGAGAGAACCGGGATCGAGAGAGAGAGAGAGAGAGAACCGGGATCGAGAGAGAGAGAGAGAGAACCGGGATAGAGAGAGAGAGAACCAGGATAGAGAGAGAGAGAGAGAGAGAGAACCGGGATAGAGAGAGAAAGTGACTGGGATAGAGACAGAGAGAGAACCGGGATAGAGAGAGAGAGAGAGAACCAGGATAGAGAGAGGGACAGAGAGAGAACCGGGATCGAGAGAGAGAACCGGGATAGAGAGAGAGAGAACCGGGATAGAGAGAGAGAGAACCGGGATAGAGAGAGAGAGAACCGGGATAGAGAGAGAGAGAACCAGGATAGAGAGAGAGAGAGGGGGACAACTGGGATAGAGAGAGAGAGAACTGTGATAGAGAGATAGAGAGAGAGAGAGAACTGTGATAGAGAGAAAGAGAGAGAGAGAGAAAAGCGGGAAAGAGGGAGGGAGAGAGAGAAGCGGAATAGAGGGATAGAGGGAGAGAGAGAGAACTGGGATTGAGGGATAGAGGGAGACAACCGGGCTAGAGAGAGAGAGAGAGAACAGGGATAGAGGAGAGAGAGAGAGAACAGGGATAGAGAGAGAGGAACCGGGATAGAGAGAGAGAACCGGGAAAGAGAGAGAGAACAGGGATAGAGGAGAGAGAGAACCTTGGTAGAGAGAGAGGGAACCGGGAGAGAGAGAGAGAGAGGCAGAACTGGGATAGAGAGAAAGACATCTGGGATAGAGAGAAAGAGATCCGGGATAGAGAGAAAGAGATCCGGGATAGAGAGAGAGAGAACCGGGATAGAGAGAGAGAGAACCGGGATAGAGAGAGAGAGAAAAACGGGATAGAGAGAGAGAGAGAACCGGGATAGAGAGAGAGATACAGAACCGGGCGAGAGATAGAAGCAGGATAGAGAGTGATCCGGGATGGTGAGAGAGAGAGAGAGAACCGGGATAGAGAGAGAGAGAACCGGGATAGAGAGAGAGAGAACCGGGATAGAGAGAGAGAGAACCGGGATAGAGAGAGAGAGAAAAACGGGATAGAGAGAGAGAGAGAACCGGGACAGAGAGAGAGATACAGAACCGGGCGAGAGATAGAAGCAGGATAGAGAGTGATCCGGGATGGTGAGAGAGAGAGAGAGAACCGGGATAGAGAGAGAGAGAACCGGGATAGAGAGAGAGAGAACCGGGATAGAGAGAGAGAGAACCGGGATAGAGAGAGAGAGAACCGGGATAGAGAGAGAGAGAAAAACGGGATAGAGAGAGAGAGAAAAACGGGATAGAGAGAGAGAGAGAACCGGGACAGAGAGAGAGATACAGAACCGGGCGAGAGATAGAAGCAGGATAGAGAGTGATCCGGGATGGAGAGAGAGAGAGAGAACCGGGATAGAGAGAGAGAGAACCGGGATAGAGAGAGAGAGAGAACCGGGATAGAGGCGAGAGAGAACCGGGATAGAGGAGAGAGAGAACCGGGATAGAGACCGAGAGAGAGAGAACCGGGATAGACAGAGAACCGGGACAGAGGAGAGAGAGAGAGAGAGAACTGGGATAGAGAGAGAGAGAGAGAGAGAGGGAACCGGGATAGAGAGAGAACCGGGACAGAGGAGAGAAAGAACCGGGATAGAGAGAGAGAGAGAACTGGGATAGCAAGAGAGAACCGGGAGATAGAGAGAGAGAGAACCGGTTTAGAGAGGGAGAGAACCGGGATAGAGAGAGAAAGAACCGGGAGAGAGAGAGAGATACAGAACCGGGCGAGAGATAGAAGCAGGATAGAGAGTGATCCGGGATGGAGAGAGAGAGAGAGAACCGGGAGAGAGAGAGAGAGAGAACCGGGAGAGAGAGAGAGAGAGAACCGGGATAGAGAGAGAGAGAGAACCGGGATAGAGAGAGAGAGAGAACCGGGATAGAGAGAGAGAGAGAACCGGGATAGAGAGAGAGAGAGAACCGGGATAGAGAGAGAGAGAGAGAACCGGGATAGAGAGAGAGAGAGTGAGAGAGAGAGAACTGGGATGGAGAGAGAGAGAACCGGTATAGAGAGAGAGAGTGAAAACCGGGATAGAGAGAGAGTACTGGGATAGAGGGAGAGAGAGAAGCGGGATAGAGAGAGAGAGTGAGAACCGGGATAGAGAGAGAGTGAGAACCGGGATAGAGAGAGAGTGAGAACCGGGATAGAGAGAGAGTGACTGGGATAGAGAGAGAGAGAGAGAACCGGGATAGAGAGAGAGAGCGACAACTGGGATAGCGAGAGAGAGAACTGGGATAGAGAGAGAGAGAGAGAGAGGGACAACTGGGATAGAGAGAGAGAGAACTGTGATAGAGAGAGAGAGAACTGTGATAGAGAGAAAGAGAGAGAGAGAACCGGGATAGAGAGAGGGAGAACCGGGATAGAGGGAGAGAGGGGATAGAGGGAGAGGGAGAAAAGCGGGAAAGAGGGAGGGAGAGAGAGAAGCGGGATAGAGGGAGAGAGAGAGATAGGGAAGCGGGATAGAGGCAGAGAGAGAACCGGGATTGAGGGAGACAACCGGGCTAGAGAGAGAGAGAGAGAGAACCGGGATAGAGAGAGAGAGAACCTGGGTAGAGGAGAGAGAGAGAACTGGGATAGAGAGAGAGAGAACCGGGATAGAGAGAGGGAGAGAGAGAACTGGGATAACAAGAGAGAACCGGGATAGAGAGAAAGAGAGAGAGAGAGAACCGGGAGATAGAGAGAGAGAGAAAACCGGGAGATAGAGAGAGAGAGAACCGGGTTAGAGAGAGAGAGAACCGGGATAGAGAGAGAGGGAACCGGGATAGAGAGAGACAGAACTTATAGAGAGAGAGAAGCGGGATAGAAGAGAGAGATCCGGGATGGAGAGAGAGAGAGCTGGGATAGAGAGAGAGAGAACCGGTGTATAGAGAGAGAGAGAGTGAGAACCGGGATAGAGAGAGAGAGTGACTGGGATAGAGATAGAGAGAGAGCGAACCGGGATAGAGAGAGAGAGAGAGAGAACCGGGAGGACCAGCACAGAGACAGTGTGAGAACCAGGATAGAGAGAGAGAGTGAGAGAACCGGGATAGAGAGATAGAGAGAGGGAACCCTGATGGAGAGAATGAGAGAACGGGATGGAGGGAGAGAGAGAACGGGGGAGAGAGAGAGAACCGGGACGGAGAGAGAGAGATCCGGGATGGAGAGAGAGAGAGAACCGGGATGGAGAGAGAGAGAGAACCGGGATGGAGAGAGAGAGAGAACCGGGATGGAGAGAGAGAGAGAACCGGGATGGAGAGAGAGAGAGAGAACCGGGATGGAGAGAGAGAGAACCGGGATGGAGAGAGAGAGAACCGGGATGGAGAGAGAAAGAACCGGGATGGAGAGAGAGAGAGAACCGGGATAGAGAGTTTGAGAGAGCGAACCGGATAGAGAGAGTGAGAGAGAGAACCGGGATAGAGAGAGAGAGCAAGAACCAGGTTAGAGAGAGAGAAAGAGAGAGAACCGGGATAGAGTGAGAGAGACAAAACCGGGAGAGAGACAACCGGGATAGAGAGAGAGAGAGAACCGGGTAAGTGAGAGAGAGACAAAACCGGGAGAGAGATAGAAGCGGGATGGAGAGAAAGAGATCCGGGATGGAGAGAGAGAGAGACAACCGGGATAGAGAGAGAGAGAGAACCGGGATAGAGAGAGAGAGAGAGAGAAAAGCGGGATAGAGGGAGAGAGCGAGAGAAGCGGGATAGAGTTTGAGAGAGATTGGGAATGGGGATAAAGGGAGAGGGAGAACCGGGATTGAGGGAGAGAGGGAGACAACCGGGCTAGAGAGAGAGAGAGAGAGAAAACCGGGATAGAGAGAAAGAGAGAGAGAGAACAGGGATAGAGGAGAGAGAGAGAAAACCGGGATAGAGAGAGAGAACCGGGAGAGAGAGTGAGAGAGGCAGAACTGGGATAGAGAGAAAGAGATCCGGGATGGTGAGAGAGAGAGAACCGGGATAGAGAGAGAGAGAACCGGGATAGAGAGAGAGAGAACCGGGATAGAGAGAGAGAGAACCGGGATAGAGAGAGAGAGAAAAACGGGTTAGAGAGAGAGAGAACCGGGAGAGGGAGAGAGAGAACCGGGATAGAGAGATAGAGAGAGAGAGACAACTGCGATAGAGAGACAACTGGGATAGAGAGGGAGAGAACTGGAATAGAGAGAAAGAGAGAGAGAGAACTGGGATAGAGAGAGAGAGAGAACCGGGATCGAGAGAGAGAGAGAACCGGGATCGAGAGAGAGAGAGAGAGAACCGGGATAGAGAGAGAGAGAACCAGGATAGAGAGAGATAGAGAGAGAGAACCGGGATAGAGAGAGAGAGTGACTGGGATAGAGACAGAGAGAGAACCGGGATAGAGAGAGAGAGAGAGAACCAGGATAGAGAGAGGGACAGAGAGAGAACCGGGATCGAGAGAGAGAACCGGGATCGAGAGAGAGAACCGGGATAGAGAGAGAGAGAGAGAGAGAGAACCGGGATAGAGAGAGAGTGACTGGGATAGAGACAGAGAGAGAACCGGGATAGAGAGATAGAGAACCGGGATAGAGAGAGAGAGAACCGGGAGGACCAGCACAGAGACAGTGAGAGAACCGGGATAGAGAGAGAGAGTGAGAGAACCGGGATAGAGAGATAGAGAGAGAGAACCCGGATGGAGAGAGAGAGAGAACCAGGATGGAGAGAGAGAGAACCGGGATGGAGAGAGAGAGAGAACGGGAGAGAGAGAGAGAACGGGAGAGAGAGAGAGAACGGGAGAGAGAGAGAGAACGGGAGAGAGAGAGAGAACGGGAGAGAGAGAGAGAACCGGGATGGAGAGAGAGAGAACCGGGATGGAGAGAAAGAGAACCGGGATGGAGAGAGAGAGAACCGGGATGGAGAGAGAGAGATCCGGGATGGAGAGAGAGAGAACCGGGATAGAGAGTTTGAGAGAGCGAACCGGATAGAGAGAGTGAGAGAGTGAACCGGGATATAGAGAGAGACGGAGGGAGGACCGGCACAGAGACAGTGAGAGAACCGGAATTGAGAGAGAGAGAACCGGGATAGAGAGTTTGAGAGAGCGAACCGGATACAGAGAGAGTGAGAGAGAGAACTGGGATAGAGAGAGAGAGAGAGAGAACCAGGATAGAGAGAGGGACAGAGAGAGAACCGGGATCGAGAGAGAGAGAGAGAGAGAGAACCGGGATTGAGAGAGAGAGAGAACAGGGATGTTGAGAGAGAGAGAACTGGGATAGAGAGAGAGAGAGAACCGGGACACAGAGAGACAGAGAGAACCGGGATAGAGAGAGACAGAGGGAGAGAGAACCGGGGTAGAGAAAGAGAGAAAGAATCGGGATAGAGAGAGAGAACGAGAGAGAACCGGGATAGAGAGAGAGAGACAGAACCGGGAGAGAGAGAGAAGCTGGATAGAGAGAAAGAGAACCGGGATGGAGGTAGAGAGAGAGAGAAGCGGGATAGAGGGAGAGAGAGAGAAGCGGGAGAGAGAGAGAGAGCGACAACTGGGATAGCGAGAGAGAGAACTGGGATAGAGAGAGAGAGAGAGAGAGGGACAACTGGGATAGAGAGAGAGAGAACTGTGATAGAGAGAGAGAGAACTGTGATAGAGAGAAAGAGAGAGAGAGAACCGGGATAGAGAGAGGGAGAACCGGGATAGAGGGAGAGAGGGGATAGAGGGAGAGAGAGAAAAGCGGGAAAGAGGGAGGGAGAGAGAGAAGCGGGATAGAGGGAGAGAGAGAGATAGGGAAGCGGGATAGAGGCAGAGAGAGAACCGGGATTGAGGGAGACAACCGGGCTAGAGAGAGAGAGAGAGAGAACCGGGATAGAGAGAGAGAGAACCTGGGTAGAGGAGAGAGAGAGAGAACCGGGACAGAGAGAGAGAGAGAACTGGGATAGAGAGAGAGAGAACCGGGATAGAGAGAGGGAGAGAGAGAACTGGGATAACAAGAGAGAACCAGGATAGAGAGAGAGAGAGAGAGAGAACCGGGAGATAGAGAGAGAGAGAACCGGGAGATAGAGAGAGAGAGAACCGGGAGATAGAGAGAGAGAGAACAGGGAGATAGAGAGAGAGAGAACAGGGAGATAGAGAGAGAGAGAACCGGGTTAGAGAGAGAGAGAACCGGGATAGAGAGAGAGAGAACCGGGATAGAGAGAGACAGAACTTATAGAGAGAGAGAAGCGGGATAGAAGAGAGAGATCCGGGATGGAGAGAGAGAGAGCTGGGATAGAGAGAGAGAGAACCGGTGTATAGAGAGAGAGAGAGTGAGAACCGGGATAGAGAGAGAGAGTGACTGGGATAGAGATAGAGAGAGAGCGAACCGGGATAGAGAGAGAGAGAGAGAGAGAACCGGGAGGACCAGCACAGAGACAGTGTGAGAACCAGGATAGAGAGAGAGAGTGAGAGAACCGGGATAGAGAGATAGAGAGAGAGAACCCTGATGGAGAGAAAGAGAGAACGGGATGGAGAGAGAGAGAGAACGGGAGAGAGAGAGAGAACCGGGACGGAGAGAGAGAGATCCGGGATGGAGAGAGAGAGAGAACCGGGATGGAGAGAGAGAGAGAACCGGGATGGAGAGAGAGAGAACCGGGATGGAGAGAGAGAGAACCGGGATGGAGAGAGACAGAGAACCGGGATGGAGAGAGAGAGAACCGGGATAGAGAGTTTGAGAGAGCGAACCGGATAGAGAGAGTGAGAGAGAGAACCGGGATAGAGAGAGAGAGCAAGAACCAGGTTAGAGAGAGAGAACTGGGATAGAGAGAGAGAGAGAAAGAGAGAGAACCGGGATAGAGTGAGAGAGACAAAACCGGGAGAGAGACAACCGGGATAGAGAGAGAGAGAGAACCGGGATAGTGAGAGAGAGACAAAACCGGGAGAGAGATAGAAGCGGGATGGAGAGAAAGAGATCCGGGATGGAGAGAGAGAGAGAGAACCGGGATAGAGAGAGAGAGAGAGAGAAAAGCGGGATAGAGGGAGAGAGCGAGAGAAGCGGGATAGAGTTTGAGAGAGATTGGGAATGGGGATAAAGGGAGAGGGAGAACCGGGATTGAGGGAGAGAGGGAGACAACCGGGCTAGAGAGAGAGAGAGAGGGAGAGAAAACCGGGATAGAGAGAAAGAGAGAGAGAGAACAGGGATAGAGGAGAGAGAGAACCTGGGTAGAGGAGAGAGAGAGAAAACCGGGATAGAGAGAGAGAACCGGGAGAGAGAGTGAGAGAGGCAGAACTGGGATAGAGAGAAAGAGATCCGGGATGGTGAGAGAGAGAGAGAACCGGGATAGAGAGAGAGAGAACCGGGAGAGGGAGAGAGAGAACCGGGATCGAGAGAGAGAGAGAGAGAGAGACAACTGCGATAGAGAGATAGAGAAAGAGAGACAACTGCGATAGAGAGACAACTGGGATAGAGAGAGAGAGAACTGGGATAGAGAGAGAGATCCTGGATAGAGAGAGAGAGAGAGAACCGGGATCGAGAGAGAGAGAGAGAGAACCGGGATAGAGAGAGAGAGAACCAGGATAGAGAGAGAGAGAGAGAGAGAACCGGGATAGAGAGAGAGAGTGACTGGGATAGAGACAGAGAGAGAACCGGGATAGACAGAGAGAGTGACTGGGATAGAGACAGAGAGAGAACCGGGATAGAGAGAGAGAGAGAGAGAACCAGGATAGAGAGAGGGACAGAGAGAGAACCGGGATCGAGAGAGAGAGAGAGAGAGAACCGGGATAGAGAGAGAGAGAACCAGGATAGAGAGAGAGAGAGAGAACCGGGATAGAGAGATAGAGAACCGGGATAGAGAGAGAGAGAACCGGGAGGACCAGCACAGAGACAGTGAGAGAACCGGGATAGAGAGAGAGAGTGAGAGAACCGGGATAGAGAGATAGAGAGAGAGAACCGGGATGGAGAGAGAGAGAACCGGGATGGAGAGAGAGAGAACGGGAGAGAGAGAGAGAACGGGAGAGAGAGAGAGAACGGGAGAGAGAGAGAGAACGGGAGAGAGAGAGAGAACGGGAGAGAGAGAGAGAACGGGAGAGAGAGAGAGAACGGGAGAGAGAGAGAGAACGGGAGAGAGAGAGAACGGGAGAGAGAGAGAGATCCGGGATGGAGAGAGAGAGAACCGGGATGGAGAGAGAGAGAACCGGGATGGAGAGAGAGAGATCCGGGATGGAGAGAGAGAGAACCGGGATAGAGAGTTTGAGAGAGCGAACCGGATAGAGAGAGTGAGAGAGTGAACCGGGATATAGAGAGAGAGGGAGGGAGGACCGGCACAGAGACAGTGAGAGAACCGGAATTGAGAGAGAGAGAACCGGGATAGAGAGTTTGAGAGAGCGAACCGGATAGAGAGAGTGAACCGGGATATAGAGAGAGAGGGAGGGAGGACCGGCACAGAAACAGTGAGAGAACCGGAATTGAGAGAGAGAGAACCGGGATAGAGAGTTTGAGAGAGCGAACCGGATACAGAGAGTGAGAGAGAGAACTGGGATAGAGAGAGAGAGAGAGAGAACCAGGATAGAGAGAGGGACAGAGAGAGAACCGGGATTGAGAGAGAGAGAGAACCGGGATTGAGAGAGAGAGAGAACAGGGATGTTGAGAGAGAGAGAACTGGGATAGAGAGACAGAGAGAACCGGGCCACAGAGAGACAGAGAGAACCGGGATAGAGAGAGACAGAGGGAGAGAGAACCGGGGTAGAGAAAGAGAGAAAGAATCGGGATAGAGAGAGAGAGAGAGAACGAGAGAGAACCGGGATATAGAGAGAAAGACAGAACCGGGAGAGAGAGAGAAGCGGGATAGAGAGAAAGAGAACCGGGATGGAGGTAGAGAGAGAGAGAAGCGGGATGGAGGTAGAGAGAGAGAGAAGCGGGATAGAGGGAGAGAGAGAGAAGCGGGATAGAGGGAGAGAGAGGGAGAAGCGGGATAGAGGGAGAGAGAGGGAGAAGCGGGATAGAGGGAGAGACAGAGGGAAGCGGGATAGAGGGAGAGAGAGAACTGGGATAGAGGGAGAGAGAACCTGGATAGAGAGAGAGAGAAGCGCGATAGAGAGAGAGAACCGGGATAGAGAGAAAGAGAACCAGGATAGAGAGAGAGAGAGAGCGAACCGGATAGAGAGAGTGAGAGAGTGAACCGGGATATAGAGAGAGAGGGAGGGAGGACCGGCACAGAGACAGTGAGAGAACCGGAATTGAGAGAGAGAGAACCGGGATAAAGGGAGAGAGAGAGAGAACTGGGATAGAGAGAGAGAGAGAGAAAGAGAGAGAACCGGGATAGAGTGAGAGAGACAAAACCGGGAGAGAGACAACCGGGATAGAGAGAGAGAGAGAACCGGGTAAGTGAGAGAGAGACAAAACCGGGAGAGAGATAGAAGCGGGATGGAGAGAAAGAGATCCGGGATGGAGAGAGAGAGAGACAACCGGGATAGAGAGAGAGAGAGAACCGGGATAGAGAGAGAGAGAGAGAGAAAAGCGGGATAGAGGGAGAGAGCGAGAGAAGCGGGATAGAGTTTGAGAGAGATTGGGAATGGGGATAAAGGGAGAGGGAGAACCGGGATTGAGGGAGAGAGGGAGACAACCGGGCTAGAGAGAGAGAGAGAGAGAAAACCGGGATAGAGAGAAAGAGAGAGAGAGAACAGGGATAGAGGAGAGAGAGAACCTGGGTAGAGGAGAGAGAGAGAAAACCGGGATAGAGAGAGAGAACCGGGAGAGAGAGTGAGAGAGGCAGAACTGGGATAGAGAGAAAGAGATCCGGGATGGTGAGAGCGAGAGAGAGAACCGGGATAGAGAGAGAGAGAACCGGGATAGAGAGAGAGAGAACCGGGATAGAGAGAGAGAGAAAAACGGGATAGAGAGAGAGAGAACCGGGAGAGGGAGAGAGAGAACCGGGATAGAGAGATAGAGAGAGAGAGACAACTGCGATAGAGAGACAACTGGGATAGAGAGGGAGAGAACTGGAATAGAGAGAAAGAGAGAGAGAGAACTGGGATAGAGAGAGAGATCCTGGATAGAGAGAGAGAGAGAACCGGGATCGAGAGAGAGAGAGAGAGAGAACCGGGATCGAGAGAGAGAGAGAGAGAACCGGGATAGAGAGAGAGAGAACCAGGATAGAGAGAGAGAGAGAGAGAGAGAACCGGGATAGAGAGAGAGAGTGACTGGGATAGAGACAGAGAGAGAACCGGGATAGAGAGAGAGAGAGAGAACCAGGATAGAGAGAGGGACAGAGAGAGAACCGGGATCGAGAGAGAGAACCGGGATAGAGAGAGAGAGAACCGGGATAGAGAGAGAGAGAACCGGGATAGAGAGAGAGAGAACCAGGATAGAGAGATAGAGAGAGAGAGAGAACTGTGATAGAGAGAAAGAGAGAGAGAGAGAAAAGCGGGAAAGAGGGAGGGAGAGAGAGAAGCGGAATAGAGGGATAGAGGGAGAGAGAGAGAACTGGGATTGAGGGATAGAGGGAGACAACCGGGCTAGAGAGTGAGAGAGAGAACAGGGATAGAGGAGAGAGAGAGAGAACAGGGATAGAGAGAGAGGAACCGGGATAGAGAGAGAGAACCGGGAAAGAGAGAGAGAACAGGGATAGAGGAGAGAGAGAACCTTGGTAGAGAGAGAGGGAACCGGGAGAGAGAGAGAGAGAGGCAGAACTGGGATAGAGAGAAAGACATCTGGGATAGAGAGAAAGAGATCCGGGATAGAGAGAAAGAGATCCGGGATGGTGAGAGAGAGAGAGAGAACCGGGATAGAGAGAGAGAGAACCGGGATAGAGAGAGAGAGAACCGGGATAGAGAGAGAGAGAAAAACGGGATAGAGAGAGAGAGAGAACCGGGATAGAGAGAGAGATACAGAACCGGGCGAGAGATAGAAGCAGGATAGAGAGTGATCCGGGATGGTGAGAGAGAGAGAGAGAACCGGGATAGAGAGAGAGAGAACCGGGATAGAGAGAGAGAGAACCGGGATAGAGAGAGAGAGAACCGGGATAGAGAGAGAGAGAAAAACGGGATAGAGAGAGAGAGAGAACCGGGACAGAGAGAGAGATACAGAACCGGGCGAGAGATAGAAGCAGGATAGAGAGTGATCCGGGATGGAGAGAGAGAGAGAGAACCGGGATAGAGAGAGAGAGAACCGGGATAGAGAGAGAGAGAGAACCGGGATAGAGGCGAGAGAGAACCGGGATAGAGGAGAGAGAGAACCGGGATAGAGACCGAGAGAGAGAGAACCGGGATAGACAGAGAACCGGGACAGAGGAGAGAGAGAGAGAGAGAACTGGGATAGAGAGAGAGAGAGAGAGAGGGAACCGGGATAGAGAGAGAACCGGGACAGAGGAGAGAAAGAACCGGGATAGAGAGAGAGAGAGAACTGGGATAGCAAGAGAGAACCGGGAGATAGAGAGAGAACCGGTTTAGAGAGGGAGAGAACCGGTTTAGAGAGGGAGAGAACCGGGATAGAGAGAGAAAGAACCGGGAGAGAGAGAGAGATACAGAACCGGGCGAGAGATAGAAGCAGGATAGAGAGTGATCCGGGATGGAGAGAGAGAGAGAGAACCGGGATAGAGAGAGAGAGAGAACCGGGATAGAGAGAGAGAGAGAACCGGGATAGAGAGAGGGAGAACCGGGATAGAGGGAGAGAGGGGATAGAGGGAGAGGGATAAAAGCGGGAAAGAGGGAGGGAGAGAGAGAAGCGGGATAGAGGGAGAGAGAGAGATAGGGAAGCGGGATAGAGGCAGAGAGAGAACCGGGATTGAGGGAGACAACCGGGCTAGAGAGAGAGAGAGAGAGAACCGGGATAGAGAGAGAGAGAGAGAGAGAGAACCGGGATAGAGAGAGAGAGTGACTGGGATAGAGACAGAGAGAGAACCGGGATAGAGAGAGAGAGAGAGAACCAGAATAGAGAGAGGGACAGAGAGAGAACCGGGATCGAGAGAGAGAACCGGGATAGAGAGAGAGAGAACCGGGATAGAGAGAGAGAGAACCGGGATAGAGAGAGAGAGAACCGGGATAGAGAGAGAGAGAACCAGGATAGAGAGAGAGAGAGGGGGACAACTGGGATAGAGAGAGAGAGAACTGTGATAGAGAGATAGAGAGAGAGAGAGAACTGTGATAGAGAGAAAGAGAGAGAGAGAGAAAAGCGGGAAAGAGGGAGGGAGAGAGAGAAGCGGAATAGAGGGATAGAGGGAGAGAGAGAGAACTGGGATTGAGGGATAGAGGGAGACAACCGGGCTAGAGAGAGAGAGAGAGAACAGGGATAGAGGAGAGAGAGAGAGAACAGGGATAGAGAGAGAGAACCGGGAAAGAGAGAGAGAACAGGGATAGAGGAGAGAGAGAACCTTGGTAGAGAGAGAGGGAACCGGGAGAGAGAGAGAGAGAGGCAGAACTGGGATAGAGAGAAAGACATCTGGGATAGAGAGAAAGAGATCCGGGATAGAGAGAAAGAGATCCGGGATGGTGAGAGAGAGAGAGAGAGAACCGGGATAGAGAGAGAGAGAACCGGGATAGAGAGAGAGAGAACCGGGATAGAGAGAGAGAGAAAAACGGGATAGAGAGAGAGAGAGAACCGGGATAGAGAGAGAGATACAGAACCGGGCGAGAGATAGAAGCAGGATAGAGAGTGATCCGGGATGGTGAGAGAGAGAGAGAGAACCGGGATAGAGAGAGAGAGAACCGGGATAGAGAGAGAGAGAACCGGGATAGAGAGAGAGAGAAAAACGGGATAGAGAGAGAGAGAGAACCGGGACAGAGAGAGAGATACAGAACCGGGCGAGAGATAGAAGCAGGATAGAGAGTGATCCGGGATGGAGAGAGAGAGAGAGAACCGGGATAGAGAGAGAGAGAACCGGGATAGAGAGAGAGAGAGAACCGGGATAGAGGCGAGAGAGAACCGGGATAGAGGAGAGAGAGAACCGGGATAGAGACCGAGAGAGAGAGAACCGGGATAGACAGAGAACCGGGACAGAGGAGAGAGAGAGAGAGAGAACTGGGATAGAGAGAGAGAGAGAGAGAGAGGGAACCGGGATAGAGAGAGAACCGGGACAGAGGAGAGAAAGAACCGGGATAGAGAGAGAGAGAGAACTGGGATAGCAAGAGAGAACCGGGAGATAGAGAGAGAGAGAACCGGTTTAGAGAGGGAGAGAACCGGGATAGAGAGAGAAAGAACCGGGAGAGAGAGAGAGATACAGAACCGGGCGAGAGATAGAAGCAGGATAGAGAGTGATCCGGGATGGAGAGAGAGAGAGAGAACCGGGATAGAGAGAGAGAGAGAACCGGGATAGAGAGAGAGAGAGAACCGGGATAGAGAGAGAGAGAGAACCGGGATAGAGAGAGAGAGAGAGAACCGGGATAGAGAGAGAGAGAGTGAGAGAGAGAGAACTGGGATGGAGAGAGAGAGAACCGGTATAGAGAGAGAGAGTGAAAACCGGGATAGAGAGAGAGTACTGGGATAGAGGGAGAGAGAGAAGCGGGATAGAGAGAGAGAGTGAGAACCGGGATAGAGAGAGAGTGAGAACCGGGATAGAGAGAGAGTGAGAACCGGGATAGAGAGAGAGTGAGAACCGGGATAGAGAGAGAGTGACTGGGATAGAGAGAGAGAGAGAGAACCGGGATAGAGAGAGAGAGCGACAACTGGGATAGCGAGAGAGAGAACTGGGATAGAGAGAGAGAGAGAGAGAGAGGGACAACTGGGATAGAGAGAGAGAGAACTGTGATAGAGAGAGAGAGAACTGTGATAGAGAGAAAGAGAGAGAGAGAACCGGGATAGAGAGAGGGAGAACCGGGATAGAGGGAGAGAGGGGATAGAGGGAGAGGGAGAAAAGCGGGAAAGAGGGAGGGAGAGAGAGAAGCGGGATAGAGGGAGAGAGAGAGATAGGGAAGCGGGATAGAGGCAGAGAGAGAACCGGGATTGAGGGAGACAACCGGGCTAGAGAGAGAGAGAGAGAGAACCGGGATAGAGAGAGAGAGAACCTGGGTAGAGGAGAGAGAGAGAACTGGGATAGAGAGAGAGAGAACCGGGATAGAGAGAGGGAGAGAGAGAACTGGGATAACAAGAGAGAACCGGGATAGAGAGAAAGAGAGAGAGAGAGAACCGGGAGATAGAGAGAGAGAGAAAACCGGGAGATAGAGAGAGAGAGAACCGGGTTAGAGAGAGAGAGAACCGGGATAGAGAGAGAGGGAACCGGGATAGAGAGAGACAGAACTTATAGAGAGAGAGAAGCGGGATAGAAGAGAGAGATCCGGGATGGAGAGAGAGAGAGCTGGGATAGAGAGAGAGAGAACCGGTGTATAGAGAGAGAGAGAGTGAGAACCGGGATAGAGAGAGAGAGTGACTGGGATAGAGATAGAGAGAGAGCGAACCGGGATAGAGAGAGAGAGAGAGAGAACCGGGAGGACCAGCAGAGAGACAGTGTGAGAACCAGGATAGAGAGAGAGAGTGAGAGAACCGGGATAGAGAGATAGAGAGAGGGAACCCTGATGGAGAGAATGAGAGAACGGGATGGAGGGAGAGAGAGAACGGGGGAGAGAGAGAGAACCGGGACGGAGAGAGAGAGATCCGGGATGGAGAGAGAGAGAGAACCGGGATGGAGAGAGAGAGAGAACCGGGATGGAGAGAGAGAGAGAACCGGGATGGAGAGAGAGAGAGAACCGGGATGGAGAGAGAGAGAGAACCGGGATGGAGAGAGAGAGAGAGAACCGGGATGGAGAAAGAGAGAACCGGGATGGAGAGAGAGAGAACCGGGATGGAGCAGAAAGAACCGGGATGGAGAGAGAGAGAGAACCGGGATAGAGAGTTTGAGAGAGCGAACCGGATAGAGAGAGTGAGAGAGAGAACCGGGATAGAGAGAGAGAGAGCAAGAACCAGGTTAGAGAGAGAGAACTGGGATAGAGAGAGAGAGAGAGAAAGAGAGAGAACCGGGATAGAGTGAGAGAGACAAAACCGGGAGAGAGACAACCGGGATAGAGAGAGAGAGAGAACCGGGTAAGTGAGAGAGAGACAAAACCGGGAGAGAGATAGAAGCGGGATGGAGAGAAAGAGATCCGGGATGGAGAGAGAGAGAGACAACCGGGATAGAGAGAGAGAGAGAACCGGGATAGAGAGAGAGAGAGAGAGAAAAGCGGGATAGAGGGAGAGAGCGAGAGAAGCGGGATAGAGTTTGAGAGAGATTGGGAATGGGGATAAAGGGAGAGGGAGAACCGGGATTGAGGGAGAGAGGGAGACAACCGGGCTAGAGAGAGAGAGAGAGAGAAAACCGGGATAGAGAGAAAGAGAGAGAGAGAACAGGGATAGAGGAGAGAGAGAGAAAACCGGGATAGAGAGAGAGAACCGGGAGAGAGAGTGAGAGAGGCAGAACTGGGATAGAGAGAAAGAGATCCGGGATGGTGAGAGAGAGAGAGAGAACCGGGATAGAGAGAGAGAGAACCGGGATAGAGAGAGAGAGAACCGGGATAGAGAGAGAGAGAAAAACGGGATAGAGAGAGAGAGAACCGGGAGAGGGAGAGAGAGAACCGGGATAGAGAGATAGAGAGAGAGAGACAACTGCGATAGAGAGACAACTGGGATAGAGAGGGAGAGAACTGGAATAGAGAGAAAGAGAGAGAGAGAACTGCGATAGAGAGAGAGAGAGAACCGGGATCGAGAGAGAGAGAGAGAGAGAACCGGGATCGAGAGAGAGAGAGAGAGAACCGGGATAGAGAGAGAGAGAACCAGGATAGAGAGAGAGAGAGAGAGAACCGGGATAGAGAGAGAGAGTGACTGGGATAGAGACAGAGAGAGAACCGGGATAGAGAGAGAGAGAGAGAACCAGGATAGAGAGAGGGACAGAGAGAGAACCGGGATCGAGAGAGAGAACCGGGATCGAGAGAGAGAACCGGGATCGAGAGAGAGAACCGGGATCGAGAGAGAGAACCGGGATAGAGAGATAGAGAGAGAGAGAACCGGGATAGAGAGAGAGTGACTGGGATAGAGACAGAGAGAGAACCGGGATAGAGAGATAGAGAACCGGGATAGAGAGAGAGAGAACCGGGAGGACCAGCACAGAGACAGTGAGGGAACCGGGATAGAGAGAGAGAGTGAGAGAACCGGGATAGAGAGAGAGAACCCGGATGGAGAGAGAGAGAGAACCAGGATGGAGAGAGAGAGAACCGGGATGGAGAGAGAGAGAGAACGGGAGAGAGAGAGAGAACGGGAGAGAGAGAGAGAACGGGAGAGAGAGAGAGAACGGGAGAGAGAGAGAGAACGGGAGAGAGAGAGAGAACCGGGATGGAGAGAGAGAGAACCGGGATGGAGAGAAAGAGAACCGGGATGGAGAGAGAGAGAACCGGGATGGAGAGAGAGAGATCCGGGATGGAGAGAGAGAGAACCGGGATAGAGAGTTTGAGAGAGCGAACCGGATAGAGAGAGTGAGAGAGTGAACCGGGATATAGAGAGAGACGGAGGGAGGACCGGCACAGAGACAGTGAGAGAACCGGAATTGAGAGAGAGAGAACCGGGATAGAGAGTTTGAGAGAGCGAACCGGATACAGAGAGAGTGAGAGAGAGAACTGGGATAGAGAGAGAGAGAGAGAGAACCAGGATAGAGAGAGGGACAGAGAGAGAACCGGGATCGAGAGAGAGAGAGAGAGAGAGAGAGAGAACCGGGATTGAGAGAGAGAGAGAACAGGGATGTTGAGAGAGAGAGAACTGGGATAGAGAGAGAGAGAGAACCGGGACACAGAGAGACAGAGAGAACCGGGATAGAGAGAGACAGAGGGAGAGAGAACCGGGGTAGAGAAAGAGAGAAAGAATCGGGATAGAGAGAGAGAACGAGAGAGAACCGGGATAGAGAGAGAGAGACAGAACCGGGAGAGAGAGAGAAGCTGGATAGAGAGAAAGAGAACCGGGATGGAGGTAGAGAGAGAGAGAAGCGGGATAGAGGGAGAGAGAGAGAAGCGGGAGAGAGAGAGAGAGCGACAACTGGGATAGCGAGAGAGAGAACTGGGATAGAGAGAGAGAGAGAGAGAGAGAGAGGGACAACTGGGATAGAGAGAGAGAGAACTGTGATAGAGAGAGAGAGAACTGTGATAGAGAGAAAGAGAGAGAGAGAACCGGGATAGAGAGAGGGAGAACCGGGATAGAGGGAGAGAGGGGATAGAGGGAGAGAGAGAAAAGCGGGAAAGAGGGAGAGAGAGAGATAGGGAAGCGGGATAGAGGCAGAGAGAGAACCGGGATTGAGGGAGACAACCGGGCTAGAGAGAGAGAGAGAGAGAACCGGGATAGAGAGAGAGAGAACCTGGGTAGAGGAGAGAGAGAGAGAACCGGGACAGAGAGAGAGAGAGAACTGGGATAGAGAGAGAGAGAACCGGGATAGAGAGAGGGAGAGAGAGAACTGGGATAACAAGAGAGAACCAGGATAGAGAGAGAGAGAGAGAGAGAACCGGGAGATAGAGAGAGAGAGAACCGGGAGATAGAGAGAGAGAGAACCGGGAGATAGAGAGAGAGAGAACAGGGAGATAGAGAGAGAGAGAACAGGGAGATAGAGAGAGAGAGAACCGGGATAGAGAGAGAGAGAACCGGGATAGAGAGAGAGAGAACCGGGATAGAGAGAGACAGAACTTATAGAGAGAGAGAAGCGGGATAGAAGAGAGAGATCCGGGATGGAGAGAGAGAGAGCTGGGATAGAGAGAGAGAGAACCGGTGTATAGAGAGAGAGAGAGTGAGAACCGGGATAGAGAGAGAGAGTGACTGGGATAGAGATAGAGAGAGAGCGAACCGGGATAGAGAGAGAGAGAGAGAGAGAACCGGGAGGACCAGCACAGAGACAGTGTGAGAACCAGGATAGAGAGAGAGAGTGAGAGAACCGGGATAGAGAGATAGAGAGAGAGAACCCTGATGGAGAGAAAGAGAGAACGGGATGGAGAGAGAGAGAGAACGGGAGAGAGAGAGAGATCCGGGATGGAGAGAGAGAGAGAACCGGGATGGAGAGAGAGAGAGAACCGGGATGGAGAGAGAGAGAACCGGGATGGAGAGAGAGAGAACCGGGATGGAGAGAGAGAGAACCGGGATGGAGAGAGAAAGAACCGGGATGGAGAGAGAGAGAACCGGGATAGAGAGTGAGAGAACCGGGATGGAGAGAGACAGAGAACCGGGATGGAGAGAGAGAGAACCGGGATAGAGAGTTTGAGAGAGCGAACCGGATAGAGAGAGTGAGAGAGAGAACCGGGATAGAGAGAGAGAGCAAGAACCAGGTTAGAGAGAGAGAACTGGGATAGAGAGAGAGAGAGAAAGAGAGAGAACCGGGATAGAGTGAGAGAGACAAAACCGGGAGAGAGACAACCGGGATAGAGAGAGAGAGAGAACCGGGATAGTGAGAGAGAGACAAAACCGGGAGAGAGATAGAAGCGGGATGGAGAGAAAGAGATCCGGGATGGAGAGAGAGAGAGACAACCGGGATAGAGAGAGAGAGAGAACCGGGATAGAGAGAGAGAGAGAGAAAAGCGGGATAGAGGGAGAGAGCGAGAGAAGCGGGATAGAGTTTGAGAGAGATTGGGAATGGGGATAAAGGGAGAGGGAGAACCGGGATTGAGGGAGAGAGGGAGACAACCGGGCTAGAGAGAGAGAGAGAGGGAGAGAAAACCGGGATAGAGAGAAAGAGAGAGAGAGAACAGGGATAGAGGAGAGAGAGAACCTGGGTAGAGGAGAGAGAGAGAAAACCGGGATAGAGAGAGAGAACCGGGAGAGAGAGTGAGAGAGGCAGAACTGGGATAGAGAGAAAGAGATCCGGGATGGTGAGAGAGAGAGAGAACCGGGATAGAGAGAGAGAGAACCGGGAGAGGGAGAGAGAGAACCGGGATCGAGAGAGAGAGAGAGAGAGAGACAACTGCGATAGAGAGATAGAGAAAGAGAGACAACTGCGATAGAGAGACAACTGGGATAGAGAGGGAGAGAACTGGAATAGAGAGAAAGAGAGAGAGAGAACTGGGATAGAGAGAGAGATCCTGGATAGAGAGAGAGAGAGAGAACCGGGATCGAGAGAGAGAGAGAGAGAACCGGGATAGAGAGAGAGAGAACCAGGATAGAGAGAGAGAGAGAGAGAGAGAGCCGGGATAGAGAGAGAGAGTGACTGGGATAGAGACAGAGAGAGAACCGGGATAGACAGAGAGAGTGACTGGGATAGAGACAGAGAGAGAACCGGGATAGAGAGAGAGAGAGAGAGAACCGGGATAGAGAGAGAGAGAACCAGGATAGAGAGAGAGATAGAGAACCGGGATAGAGAGAGAGAGAACCGGGAGGACCAGCACAGAGACAGTGAGAGAACCGGGATAGAGAGAGAGAGTGAGAGAACCGGGATAGAGAGATAGAGAGAGAGAACCGGGATGGAGAGAGAGAGAACCGGGATGGAGAGAGAGAGAATGGGAGAGAGAGAGAGAACGGGAGAGAGAGAGAGAACGGGAGAGAGAGAGAGAACGGGAGAGAGAGAGAGAACGGGAGAGAGAGAGAGAACGGGAGAGAGAGAGAGAACGGGAGAGAGAGAGAGAACGGGAGAGAGAGAGAGAACGGGAGAGAGAGAGAGAACGGGAGAGAGAGAGAGAACGGGAGAGAGAGAGAGAACGGGAGAGAGAGAGAGAACGGGAGAGAGAGAGAGAACGGGAGAGAGAGAGAGAACGGGAGAGAGAGAGAGAACGGGAGAGAGAGAGAGAACCGGGATGGAGAGAGAGAGAACCGGGATGGAGAGAGAGAGAACCGGGATGGAGAGAGAGAGATCCGGGATGGAGAGAGAGAGAACCGGGATAGAGAGTTTGAGAGAGCGAACCGGATAGAGAGAGTGAGAGAGTGAACCGGGATATAGAGAGAGAGGGAGGGAGGACCGGCACAGAGACAGTGAGAGAACCGGAATTGAGAGAGAGAGAACCGGGATAGAGAGTTTGAGAGAGCGAACCGGATAGAGAGAGTGAACCGGGATATAGAGAGAGAGGGAGGGAGGACCGGCACAGAAACAGTGAGAGAACCGGAATTGAGAGAGAGAGAACCGGGATAGAGAGTTTGAGAGAGCGAACCGGATACAGAGAGAGTGAGAGAGAGAACTGGGATAGAGAGAGAGAGAGAGAGAACCAGGATAGAGAGAGGGACAGAGAGAGAAACGGGATTGAGAGAGAGAGAGAGAGAGAGAACCGGGATTGAGAGAGGGACAGAGAGAGAAACGGGATTGAGAGAGAGAGAGAGAGAGAGAGAGAGAGAGAACCGGGATTGAGAGAGAGAGAGAGAACAGGGATGTTGAGAGAGAGAGAACTGGGATAGAGAGAGAGAGAGAACCGGGCCACAGAGAGACAGAGAGAACCGGGATAGAGAGAGACAGAGGGAGAGAGAACCGGGGTAGAGAAAGAGAGAAAGAATCGGGATAGAGAGAGAGAGAGAGAACGAGAGAGAACCGGGATATAGAGAGAAAGACAGAACCGGGAGAGAGAGAGAAGCGGGATAGAGAGAAAGAGAACCGGGATGGAGGTAGAGAGAGAGAGAAGCGGGATAGAGGGAGAGAGAGAGAAGCGGGATAGAGGGAGAGAGAGGGAGAAGCGGGATAGAGGGAGAGAGAGGGAGAAGCGGGATAGAGGGAGAGACAGAGGGAAGCGGGATAGAGGGAGAGAGAGAACTGGGATAGAGGGAGAGAGAACCTGGATAGAGAGAGAGAGAAGCGCGATAGAGAGAGAGAACCGGGATAGAGAGAGAGAGAACCAGGGTAGAGAGAGAGAGAGAGCGAAACGGATAGAGAGAGTGAGAGAGTGAACCGGGATATAGAGAGAGAGGGAGGGAGGACCGGCACAGAGACAGTGAGAGAACCGGAATTGAGAGAGAGAGAACCGGGATAAAGGGAGAGAGTGAGAGAACCGGGATAGAGAGTTTGAGAGAGTGAACCGGATAGAGAGAGAGAGAGAGAACTGGGATGGAGAGAGAGAGAGAGAACCGGGATATAGAGAGAGGGGGAGGGAGGACCGGCACAGAGACAGTGAGAGAACCGGAATTGAGAGAGAGAACCGGGATAGAGAGTTTGAGAGAGCGAACCGGATAGAGAGAGAGTGAAAGAGAGAACTGGGATTGAGAGAGAGAGAGAGAGAACCAGGATAGAGAGAGGGACAGAGAGAGAACCGGGATCGAGAGAGAGAGAGAGAACCGGGATTGAGAGTGAGAGAGAACAGGGATGTTGAGAGAGAGAGAACCGGGATAGAGAGAGACAGAGGGAGAGAGAACCGGGGTATAGAAAGAGAGAAAGAATCGGGATAGAGAGAGAGAGAGAGAGAACCGGGATAGAGAGAGAGAGACAGAACCGGGAGAGAGAGAGAAGCGGGATAGAGAGAAAGAGAACCGGGATGGAGGTAGAGAGAGAGAGAAGCGGGATAGAGGGAGAGAGAGAGAAGCGGGAGAGAGAGCGAGAAGCGGGATAGAGGGAGAGAGAGGGAGAAGCGGGATAGAGGGAGAGACAGAGGGAAGCGGGATAGAGGGAGAGAGAGAACTGGGATAGAGGGAGAGCGAACTGGGATAGAGGGAGAGAGAACCTGGATAGAGAGAGAGAGAAGCGGGATAGAGAGAGAGAACCGGGATAGAGAGAGAGAGAACCGAGATAGAGAGAGAGAGAAAACCGAGATAGAGCGAGAGAGAAAACCGGGATAGAGAGCGAGCGAACCGGGATAGAGAGAGAGAGAACCGGGATAGAGAGAGAGAGCAGCGGGATAGAGAGAGAGAGAAAACCGGCATAGAGAGAGAGAGAACCTAGATAGCGGAGAGAGAGAACCGGGATAGAGGAGTAAGAACCGGGATAGAGAGAGAGAGAGAGAACCGGGATAGAGAGAGAGAGGGAACCGGGATAGAGAGAGAGAACAGGGATAGAGAGAGAGAACCGGGACAGAGAGAGAGAGAACTGGGATAGAGAGAGAGAGAGAGAACCGGGATAGAGAGAGAGAGAGAACCGGGATAGAGAGCGAGAGGGAACCGGGATAGAGATAGAGAGAGAGAGCCGGGATAGAGTGTGAGAGAGAACCGGGATAGAGAGTAAGAGAACCGGGAGAGAGACACAGCGAGAGAGAACCGGGCTGGAGAGATAAGAGGAATAGAGAGATAGAAAACAGGGACAGATAGAGAGAGAGAGAGAGAACCGTGATAGAGAGAGAGAGAGAGCGAGAAATGGGATAGATAGAGAGAGAGAGAGAGAACCAGAATGGAGAGAAAGAGAGAACCGGGATAGATAGAGAGAGAGAGAGAACCGGGAGAGAGAGAGAGAGAGAACCGGGATAGAGAGAGAGAGAGAGAGAACCAGGATAGAGGGAGAGAGAACCAGGATAGAGAGAGAGAGAACCGGGATAGAGAGAGAGAGCGAACCGGGATAGAGAACCGGGATAGAGAGAGAGAGAGAGAGAGCGAACCGGGAGAGAGAGATAGTGAGAACCGGGATAGAGAGAGTGAGAGAGAACCGGGATAGAGAGAGAGAGAGAGAGAGAGAGAACTGGGATGGAGAGAGAGAGAACCGGTATAGAGAGAGAGAGAGAGTGAAAACCGGGATGGAGAGAGAGAACTGGGATAGAGGGAGAGAGAGAAGCGGGATAGAGAGAGTGAGAGAGAACTGGGATAGCGAGAGAGTGAGAACCGGGATAGAGAGAGAGTGAGAACCGGGCTAGAGAGATAAGAGGAATAGAGAGATAGAAAACAGGGACAGATAGAGAGAGAGAGAGAGAGAGAGAACCGTGATAGAGAGAGAGAGAGCGAGAACCGGGATAGATAGAGAGAGAGAACCAGAATGGAGAGAAAGAGAGAACCGGAATAGAGAGAGAGCGAACCGGGAGAGAGAGATAGTGAGAACCGGGACAGAGAGAGTGAGAGAGAACCGGGATAGAGAGAGAGAGTGAGAGAGAGGGAACTGGGATGGAGAGAGAGAGAACCGGTATGGAGAGAGAGAGAGAGTGAAAACCGGGATAGAGAGAGTGAGAGAGAAGCGGGATAGAGAGAGTGAGAGAGAACTGGGATAGAGAGAGAGTGAGAACCGGGATAGAGAGAGAGTGAGAACCGGGATAGAGAGAGAGTGACTGGGATAGAGAGAGAGAGAGAACCGGGATAGAGAGAGAGAGCGACAACTGGGATAGCGAGATAGAGAGAGGGAGAACCGGGATAGAGGGAGAGAGGGGATAGAGGGAGAGAGAGAAAAGCAGGAAAGAGGGAGGGAGAGAGAGAAGCGGGATAGAGGGAGAGAGAGATAGGGAAGCGGGATAGAGGGAGAGAGAGAACCGGGATTCAGGGAGACAACCGGGCTAGAGAGAGAGAGAGAGAACCAGGATAGAGAGAGAGAGAACCTGGGTAGAGGAGAGAGAGAGAGAACCGGGACAGAGAGAGAGAGAGAGAGAACTGGGACAGAGAGAGAGAGAACCGGGATAGAGAGAGGGAGAGAGAGAACTGGGATAGCAAGAGAGAACCGGGATAGAGAGAGAGAGAGAGAACCGGGAGATAGAGAGAGAGAGAACCGGGTTAGAGAGAGAGAGAACCGGGATAGAGAGAGAGAGAACCGGGATAGAGAGAGACAGAACTTATAGAGAGAAGCGGGAAAGAAGAGAGAGATCCGGGGTGGAGAGAGAGAGAGCTGGGATAGAGAGAGAGAGAACCGGTGTATAGAGAGAGAGAGAGTGAGAACCGGGATAGAGAGAGAGAGTGACTGGGATAGAGACAGCGAGAGAACCGGGATAGAGAGAGAGCGAACCGGGATAGAGAGAGAGAGAGAGAACCGGGAGGACCAGCACAGAGACAGTGAGAGAACCAGGATAGAGAGAGAGAGTGAGAGAACCGAGATAGAGAGAGAGAACCCGGATGGAGAGAAAGAGAGAACCGGGATAGATGGAGAGAAAGAGAGAACTGGGATAGATAGAGAGAGAGAGAACCGGGAGAGAGAGAGAGAGAGAACCGGGATAGAGAGAGAGAGAACCAGGATAGAGGGAGAGAGAACCAGGATAGAGAGAGAGAGAACCGGGATAGAGAGAGAGAGAGAGAGAGTGAACCGGGAGAGAGAGAGAGAGAGAGAGAGTGAACCGGGAGAGAGAGATAGTGAGAACCGGGATAGAGAGAGTGAGAGAGAACCGGGATAGAGAGAGAGAGAGAGTGAGAGAGAGAGAACTGGGATGGAGAGAGAGAGAACCGGTATAGAGAGAGAGAGAGAGTGAAAACCGGGATGGAGAGAGAGAACTGGGATAGAGGGAGAGAGAGAAGCGGGATAGAGAGAGAGTGAGAACCGGGATAGAGAGAGAGTGACTGGGATAGAGAGAGAGAGAGAGAGAGAACCGGGATAGAGAGAGAGCGACAACTGGGATAGCGAGAGAGAGAACTGGGATAGAGAGAGAGAGAGAGAGAGAGGGACAACTGGGATAGAGAGAGAGAGAACTGTGATAGAGAGAGAGAGAACTGTGATAGAGAGAAAGAGAGAGAGAGAAGCGGGATAGAGAGAGGGAGAACCGGGATAGAGGGACAGAGGGGATAGAGGGAGAGAGAGAAAAGTGGGAAAGAGGGAGGGAGAGAGAGAAGCGGGATAGAGGGAGAGAGAGAGATAGGGAAGCGGGATAGAGGGAGAGAGAGAACCGGGATTGAGGGAGACAACCGGTCTAGAGAGAGAGAGAACCTGGGTAGAGGAGAGAGAGAGAGAACCGGGACAGAGAGAGAGAACTGGGATAGAGAGAGAGAGAACCGGGATAGAGAGAGGGAGAGAGAGAACTGGGATAGCAAGAGAGAACCGGGATAGAGAGAGAGAGAGAACCGGGAGATAGAGAGAGAGAGAACCGGGTTAGAGAGAGAGAGAACCGGGATAGAGAGAGACAGAACTCATAGAGAGAGAGAAGCGGGATAGAAGAGAGAGATCCGGGATGGAGAGAGAGAGAGCTGGGATAGAGAGAGTGAGAACCGGGATAGAGAGAGAGAGTGACTGGGATAGAGATAGAGAGAGAGCGAACCGGGATAGAGAGAGAGAGAGAGAACCGGGAGGACCAGCACAGAGACAGTGAGAGAGCAGCGGGATAGAGAGAGAGAGAAAACCGGCATAGAGAGAGAGAGAACCTAGATAGCGGAGAGAGAGAACCGGGATAGAGGAGTAAGAACCGGGATAGAGAGAGAGAGGGAACCGGGATAGAGAGAGAGAACAGGGATAGAGAGAGAGAACCGGGACAGAGAGAGAGAGAGAGAACTGGGATAGAGAGAGAGAGAGAACCTGGATAGAGAGAGAGAGAGAACCGGGATAGAGAGCGAGAGGGAACCGGGATAGAGAGGAAGAGAACCGGGAGAGAGACACAGCGAGAGAGAACCGGGCTAGAGATATAAGAGGAATAGAGAGATAGAAAACAGGGACAGATAGAGAGAGAGAGAGAGAGAGAGAACCGTGATAGAGAGAGAGAGAGCGAGAACCAGAATGGAGAGAAAGAGAGAACCGGGATGGAGAGAGAGAGAGAACCGGGAGAGAGAGAGAGAGAACCAGGATAGAGGGAGAGAGAACCAGGATAGAGAGAGAGAGAACCGGGATAGAGAGAGAGAGAGAACCGGGATAGAGAACCGGAATAGAGAGAGAGAGAGAGCGAACCGGGAGCGAGAGATAGTGAGAACCGGGACAGAGAGAGTGAGAGAGAACCGGGATAGAGAGAGAGAGTGAGAGAGAGGGAACTAGGATGGAGAGAGAGAGAACCGGTATAGAGAGAGAGAGAGAGTGAAAACCGGGATAGAGAGAGAGAACTGGGATAGAGGGAGAGAGAGAAGCGGGATAGAGAGAGTGAGAGAGAACTGGGATAGAGAGAGAGTGAGAACCGGGATAGAGAGAGAGTGAGAACCGGGATAGAGAGAGAGTGACTGGGATAGAGAGAGAGAGAGAGAACCGGGATAGAGAGAGAGAGCGACAACTGGGATAGCGAGATAGAGAGAGGGAGAACCGGGATAGAGGGAGAGAGGGGATAGAGGGAGAGAGAGAAAAGCGGGAAAGAGGGAGGGAGAGAGAGAAGCGGGATAGAGGGAGAGAGAGAACCGGGATTGAGGGAGACAACCGGGCTAGAGAGAGAGAGAGAGAACCGGGATAGAGAGAGAGAACCTGGGTAGAGGAGAGAGAGAGAGAACCGGGACAGAGAGAGAGAGAGAGAGAACTGGGATAGAGAGAGAGAGAACCGGGATAGAGAGAGGGAGAGAGAGAACTGGGATAGCAAGAGAGAACCGGGAGAGAGAGAGAGAGAGAGAACCGGGAGATAGAGAGAGAGAGAACCGGGATAGAGAGAGAGAGAACCGGGATAGAGAGAGACAGAACTTATAGAGAGAAGTGGGATAGAAGAGAGAGATCCGGGATGGAGAGAGAGAGAGCTGGGATAGAGAGAGAGAGAACCGGTGTATAGAGAGAGAGAGAGTGAGAACCGGGATAGAGAGAGAGAGTACTGGGATAGAGACAGCGAGAGAACCGGGATAGAGAGAGAGCGAACCGGGAGAGAGAGAGAGAACCGGGAGGACCAGCACAGAGACAGTAAGAGAACCAGGATAGAGAGAGAGAGTGAGAGAACCGGGATAGAGAGATAGAGATCCGGGATGGAGAGAGAGAGAGCTGGGATAGAGAGAGAGAGAACCGGTGTATAGAGAGAGAGAGAGTGAGAACCGGGATAGAGAGAGAGAGTGACTGGGATAGAGACAGAGAGAGAACCGGGATAGAGAGATAGAGAACCGGGATAGAGAGTGAGAAAACCGGGATAGAGAGATAGAGAGAGAGAACCCGGATGGAGAGAGAGAGAACTGGATGGAGAGAGAGAGAACCGGGATGGAGAGAGAGAGAGAACGGGAGAGAGAGAGAGAACCGGGATGGAGAGAGAGAGAACCGGGATGGAGAGAGAGAGAACCGGGATGGAGAGAGAGAGAACCGGGATGGAGAGAGAGAGAGAACCGGGATGGAGAGAGAGAGAGAACCGGGATGGAGAGAGAGAGAACCGGGATGGAGAGAGAGAGAACTGGGATGGAGAGAGAGAACCGGGATGGAGAGAGAGAGAACCGGGATAGAGAGTTTGAGAGAGCGAACCGGATAGAGAGAGTGAGAGAGAGCAAGAACCAGGATAGAGAGAGAGACAGAGAGAGAGAACTGGGATAGAGAGAGAGAAAGAGAGAGAACCGGGATAGAGTGAGAGAGAGATAACTGGGATAGAGAGAGAGAGAACCGGGACAGAGAGAGAACGAGAGAGAACCGGGATAGAGAGCGAGAGACAAAACCGGGAGAGAGGTAGAAGCAGGATGGAGAGAAAGAGATCCGGGATGGAGAGAGAGAGAGACAACCGGGATAGAGAGAGAGAGAGAACCGGGATAGTGAGAGAGAGAGAACCGGGATAGAGAGAGAGAGAGAGAAAAGCGGGATAGAGGGAGAGAGAGAGAGAAGCGGGATAGAGGGAGAGAGAGATTGGGAATGGGGATAGAGGGAGAGAGAGAACCGGGATTGAGGGATAGAGGGAGACAACCGGGCTAGAGAGAGAGAGAGAGAGACCATGGATAGAGGAGAGAGAGAACCTGGGTAGAGGAGAGGGAGAGAGAACCGGGAGAGAGAGAGAGGCAGAACTGGGATAGAGAGAAAGAGATCCGGGATAGAGAGAAAGAGATCCGGGATAGAGAGAAAGAGATCCGGGATAGAGAGAAAGAGATCCGGGATGGTGAGAGAGAGAGAGAACCGGGATAGAGAGAGAGAGAACCGGGAGAGGGAGAGAGAGAACCGGGATAGAGAGAGAGAGAGACAACTGCGATAGAGAGACAACTGCGATAGAGAGACAACTGCGATAGAGAGACAACTGCGATAGAGAGGGAGAGAACTGGAATAGAGAGAAAGAGAGAGAGGGAACTGGGATAGAGAGAGAGAACCGGGATAGAGAGAGAGAGAACCAGGATAGAGAGAGAGAGAGAACCAAGAGAGAGAGAGAGAACCGGGATGGAGAGAGAGAGAACCAGGATAAAGGGAGAGAGTGAGAGAACCGGGATAGAGAGAGCGAGAGTACCAGGATAGAGAGAGGGACAGAGAGAGAACCGGGATTGAGAGAGAGAGAACCGGGATTGAGAGAGAGAGAACCGGGATTGAGAGAGAGAGAACCGGGATTGAGAGAGAGAGAACCGGGATTGAGAGAGAGAGAACCGGGATTGAGAGAGAGAGAACCGGGATTGAGAGAGAGAGAACCGGGATTGAGAGAGAGAGAACCGGGATTGAGAGAGAGAGAACCGGGATTGAGAGAGAGAGAACCGGGATAGAGAGAGAGAGAACCAGGATAGAGAGAGAGAGAGAGAGAGAGAGAGAGAACCGGGATATAGAGAGAGAGGGAGGGAGGACCGGCACAGAGACAGTGAGAGAACCGGAATTGAGAGAGAGAGAACCGGGATAGAGAGTTTGAGAGAGCGAACCGGATAGAGAGAGTGAAAGAGAGAACTGGGATTGAGAGAGAGAGAGAGAGAGAACCAGGATAGAGAGAGGGACAGAGAGAGAACCGGGATCGAGAGAGAGAGAGAGAGAACCGGGATTGAGACAGAGAGAGAACAGGGATGTTGAGAGAGAGAACTGCGATAGAGAGAGAGAGAACTGGGATAGAGAGAGAGAGAGAACCGGACAGAGAGAGACAGAGAGAACCGGGATAGAGAGAGACAGAGGGAGAGAGAACCGGGGTAGAGAAAGAGAGAAAGAATCGGGATAGAGAGAGAGAGAGAGAACGAGAGAGAACCGGGATAGAGAGAGCGAGACAGAACCGGGAGAGAGAGAGAAGCAGGATAGAGAGAAAGAGAACCGGGATGGAGAGAGAGAGAACCGGGATAGAGAGAGAGAGAACCGGGATAGAGAGAGAGAGAACCGGGATAGAAAGAGAGAGAACCGGGATAGAGAGAGACAGAACCGGGATAGAAAGAGCGAGAACCAGGATAGAGAGAGAGAGAGAACCGGGATAGAGAGAGAGAGAACCGGGATAGAGAGAGAGAGAGAACCGGGATAGAGAGAGAGAGAACCGGGACAGAGAGAGAACGAGAGAGAACCGGGACAGAGAGAGAGAGACAAAACCGGGAGAGAGATAGAAGCGGGGTGGAGAGAGAGAGATACAACCGGGATAGAGAGAGAGAGAGAACCGGGATAGAGAGAGAGAGAGAGAGAACCGGGATAGAGAGAGAGAGAGAAAAGCGGGATAGAGGGAGAGAGAGAGAGAAGCGGGTTAGAGGGAGAGAGAGATAGGGAATGGGGATAGAGGGGGAGAGAGAGAACCGTGATTGAGGGATAGAGGGAGACAACCGGGCTAGAGAGAGAAAACCGGGATAGAGAGAAAGAGAGATAGAGAGAACAGGGATAGAGGAGAGAGAGAACCTGGGTAGAGGAGAGAGAGAGAAAACCGGGATAGTGAGAGAGAACCGGGAGAGAGAAGAGAGAGGCAGAACTGGGATAGAGAGAAAGAGATCCGGGATAGAGAGAAAGAGATCCGGGATGGTGAGAGAGAGAGAGAACCGGGATAGAGAGAGAGAGAACCGGGAGAGGGAGAGAGAGAACCGGGGTAGAGAGATAGAGAGAGACAACTGGGATAGAGAGACAACTGGGATAGAGAGACAACTGGGATAGAGAGACAACTGCGATAGAGAGACAACTGGGATAGAGAGGGAGAGAACTGGAATAGAGAGAAAGAGAGAGAGAGAACTGGGATAGAGAGAGAGAACCGGGATAGAGAGAGAGAGAAAACCAGGATAGAGAGAGAGAGAACCGAGAGAGAGAGAGAACCGGGAGAGAGAGAGAACCAGGATAGAGAGAGGGACAGCGAGAGAACCGGGATGGAGAGAGAGAGAACCAGGATGGAGAGAGAGAGAGAACCGGGATAGAGAGAGAGAGAGAACCGGGATATAGAGAGAGAGGGAGGGAGGACCGGCACAGAGACAGTGAGAGAACCGGAATTGAGAGAGAGAGAACCGGGATAAAGGGAGAGAGTGAGAGAACCGGGATAGAGAGTTTGAGAGAACGAACCGGATAGAGAGAGAGTGAGAGAACTGGGATAGAGAGAGAGAGAGAGAACCGGGATATAGAGAGAGGGGGAGGGAGGACCGGCACAGAGACAGTGAGAGAACCGGAATTGAGAGAGAGAGACCCAGGATAAAGGGAGAGTGAGAGAACCGGGATAGAGTTTGAGAGAACGAACCGGATAGAGAGAGAGAGTGAGAGAGAGAGAACCGGGATAGAGAGAGAGAGAGAACCAGGTTAGAGAGAGAACCGGGATCGAGAGAGAGAGAGAGAGAGAGAGAGAACCGGGATAGAGAGAGAACCGGGATCGAGAGAGAGAGAGAGAGAACCAGGATAGAGAGAGAGAGTGAGAACCGGGGTAGAGAGAGAGAGGGAGGGAGGACCGGCACAGAGACCGTGAGAGAACCGGAATTGAGAGAGAGAGAACCGGGATAAAGGGAGAGAGTGAGAGAACCGGGATAGACAGTTTGAGAGAGCGAACCGGATAGATAGAGAGAGAGAGAGAGAACTGGGATAGAGAGAGAGAGAGAGAACCAGGATAGAGAGAGGGACAGAGAGAGAACCGGGATCGAGAGCGAGAGAGAGAGAACCGGGATTGAGAGAGAGAGAGAACAGGGATGTTGAGAGAGAGAGAAGAGGGATGTTGAGAGAGAGAGAACTGCGATAGAGAGAGAGAGAACTGCGATAGAGAGAGAGAGAGAACTGGGATAGAGAGAGATAGAACTGGGACAGAGAGAGAGAGAGAACTGGGACAGAGAGAACCGGGATAGAGAGAGACAGAGGGAGAGAGAACCGGGGTAGAGAAAGAGAGACCGAATCGGGAGAGAGAGAGAACGAGCGAGAACCGGGATAGAGAGAGAGAGACAGAACCGGGAGAGAGAGAGAAGCGGGATAGAGAGAAAGAGAACCGGGATGGAGGGGGAGAGAGAGAAAAGCGGGATAGAGGGAGAGAGAGAGAACTGGGATAGAGAGAGAGAGAACTGGGACAGAGAGAGACAGAGAGAACCGGGATAGAGAGAGACAGAGGGAGAGAGAACCGGGGTAGAGAAAGAGAGACAGAATCGGGAGAGAGAGAGAACGAGCGAGAACCGGGATAGAGAGAGAGAGAGACAGAACCGGGAGAGAGAGAGAAGCGGGATAGAGAGAAAGAGAACCGGGATGGAGGGGGAGAGAGAGAAAAGCGGGATACAGGGAGAGAGAGAGAAGCGGGATAGAGGGAGAGAGAGAGAGAAGCGGGATAGAGGGAGAGACAGAGGGAAGCGGGATAGAGGGAGAGAGAGAACTGGGATAGAGGGATAGAGAGAGAGAACCGGGATAGAGAGAGAGAGAACCGGGATAGAGAGAGAGAGAACCGGGATAGAGAGAGGGAACCGGGATAGAGCGAGAGAGAACCGGGATAGAGAGAGAGAGAAAACCGGCATAGAGAGAGAGAGAGAACCTAGATAGCGGAGAGAGAGAACCGGGATAGAGGAGAGAGAACCGGGATAGAGAGAGGGAGAGAACCAGGATAGTGAGAGAGAGAGAGAGAGTAACGGGACAGAGAGAGAGAATCGGGTTAGAGAGATAGAGAGAACCGGGATAGAGAGAGAGAGAGAACCGGGATAGTGAGCGAGAGAGAACCGGGATAGAGAGAGAGAGAGAACCGGGATAGCGAGAGAGAAAACCGGGATAGAGAGAGAGAGAGAGCCGGGATAGAGAGTGAGAGAGAACCGGGATAGAGAGTAAGAGAACCGGGAGAGAGACACAGCGAGAGAGAACCGGGCTAGAGTGATAACAGGAATAGAGAGATAGAAAACAGGGACAGATAGAGAGAGAGAGAGAGAACCGTGATAGAGAGAGAGAGAGCGAGAACCGGGATAGAGAGAGAGAGAGCGAGAACCGGGATAGATAGAGAGAGAGAGAGAACCGGGAGAGAGAGAGAGAACCGGGATAGAGAGAGAGAGAGAGAACCGGGATAGAGGGAGAGAGAGAGAACCGGGATAGAGGGAGAGAGAGAGAACCGGGATAGAGAGAGAACCGGGATAGAGAGAGAGAGAGAACCGGGATAGTGAGAGAGAGAGAGAACCGTGATAGAGAGAGAGAGAGAGAACCAGGATGGAGAGAGAGAGAGAACCGGGATAGAGATAGAGAGAGAGAACCGGGATAGAGAGAGAGAACCGGGATAGTGAGAGAGAGAGAGGGAGAGAGAGAGAACCGGGATAGAGAGAGAGAGAGAACCGGGATAGAGAGAGAGAGAGAGAACCGGGATAGAGAGAGAGAGAGAGAGAGAGAACCGGGATAGAGAGAGGGAGAGCGAACTGGGATAGTGAGAGAGAGAGAACCGGGTTAGAGAGAGAGATAGAGAAATGGGTTAGAGAGAGAGAGTGAGACCCCGGATAGAGAGAGAGAACCGGGATAGAGAGAGAGAGAGAGAGAACCGGGATTGGGAGAGTGTTACCGGGATGGGTTGTGGCGGAGCCGGGATGGGGAGAGGGGGATCCGGATGGGGAGAGGGAGGACTGGGATGGGGAGAGGGGGCACCGGGATGGGGAGAGGGGGCACCGAGATGGGGAGAGGGGGCACCGAGATGGGGAGAGGGGGCACCGAGATGGGGAGAGGGGGCACCGAGACGGGGAGAGGGGGAACCGGGACGCGGAGAGGGGGAGCCGGGATGGGGAGAGGGGGAGCCGGGATGGGAAGAGGGGGATGCTTGCCTCGTTGGGGAGAGGGTGTGCGTACCGGGATGGGGTGTGGGCGAGCGGGTGCCTGGGTAGATCGATCGTCACACACAGGTACAGAGTGACGATACCTTGGAGACTGATGCGAAGACTGCAGAATAATGCCGCGGTGGACAGGGAAGGAGGTGGGGGTGAAGGGAGCGCTCCATTCATGTCCGAAACAATCCCTGTCCTCGAGTCAGAGAGTTTCCGTGGGCTAGGAGGCCATTTGGTGCATAGTATCTGTCTCGGCTGTCCAAATGAGCCGTCACTTAGTTCTGCCTTCTTGCAGAACGGTCCTAACGTTCTCCAATTTCTCCACTGCAAGTCACTCACCCGTGGAACCATTCATCAATATTTTCCCCTCGTGTGAGTGTGTGTGTGTGTCTCTGTCGTTCTTTTTTGCGTGCTCTCTGTGTCCTGCGCACAAATATATCCAGGTCCCCCTTCTGAACCCCTCAAGACTTTTACCCTTGATTTGATATTGCCTCTCTGTTCTTCCTCCCGAAGTGCGTCTCCTCGCACCTCTCCGCACTGAACTGTACCTGCCGCCTGCTGGCCCCACTCCACCAACTTGTCTGCGTCCTTCTGAAGTCCCACACTTCCACGTTGTGTCACACCTGCAAATTCTGAAAGTACACCAAGGTCAATGTCATTTACATCCATCAGGCAAAGTCCTAAACTGACCCCTGGGGTGGACCACTGGAATCTCCCCCCCCCCCCCCCCTGAAAATATCCATTGACCGTTAACCTCTGATGTGCAAGTGGGCAAGTGAATGGCAGATACAGTTTAGTGTGGATGGATGCGAGGTTATCCACTTTGGTCGCAACAATGAAAAGGCAGATTATTATCGGAGTGGCTATAGATTAGGAGAGGGGAGTCTGCAACGAGACCTGGGTGCCCTCGGACACCATTCGCTGAAGGTAAGCATGCAGGTGCGGCAGGCGGTAAAGAAGGCTAATGGTACGTTGGCCTTCATTGCGAGAGGTTTCGAGTATAGAAGCAGGGATGTGTTGCTGCAATTGTACAGGGCCTTGGTGAGGCCACACTTGGAGAATGGTGTGCAGTTGGTCTCCTTCTCTGAGGAAGGATGTTCTTGCTCTCGAGGGAGTGCAGCGAGGGTTTACCAGACTGATTCCAGGGATGGCGGGGCTGACGTACGAGGAGAGATTGAGTCGGTGAGGATTGTATTCGGCGGAGTTCAGGAGAATGAGGGGGGATCCCACCGAAACCTATCAAGTTCTAACAGGACTGGACAGGGTAGAGGCGGGAAGGATGTCTCCGATGGTGGCGGGTGTCCAGAACCAGGGCTCACAGTCTGAGGATGCGGGGGAGACCATTTTGGACAGAGATGAGGAGATGTTTCACCCAGAGAGTGGTTGGCCTGTGGAATTCATTACCACAGGAAGTAGTTCAGTCCAAAATATTGTATGTTTTCAAGAAACAGTTCGATAACGTACTTAGGGTGAAGGGGGGATCAAAGGATATGGGGGAAAGCAGAATGAGATTGTTGAGTTGGATGATCAGTATGATCGGCGGAGCAGGCTGGAAGGGCCGAATGGCCTCCTATTTTCTGTGCTTCCTCATCCGATTTCAAACTGTGTTGCTGTTGTCTCTTTTATTCCATGGGCTCGAACTTTGCTGTTGTGTGGCACTTCCCTCGAATGCCTTCTGGAAGTCCACATACACCACATCAGCAGCGTTACCTTCATCGACCCTCTCTATTACCTCGTCAGCTAGTCGGCGCTTTTCTCAATCAACCCTCGTGCGTCCATTTCTTAAAAATTATTTCTGGGACGTGGCTCGGGCCCATCGCTAATTGCCCCCGAGGGTTGTTGGTGAGCCGCTGTGGTCCCGTGTGGTGTAGGTACACCCGCCGTGCTGTTAGGGAGGGAGTTCTGGGATTCTGACCCAGCCACAGTGAAGGAACCGCCAATATACTCCCCAGGTGGTGGGTTCCCCGTGTGTCTGTTGCCCCCCTCGTCCTTCTAGACTAACGGCCGTGGGTTTGGGAGGTGCTATCGAAGGAGCTTCGGTGTGTTCCCACAGTGCGTCTTTTAGACGGTACACTCGGGGGTGGAGGGCGTGAATGTCGGTGGTCGCTTTGCTTTGTCCTGGATGGTGTCGAGCTTCTCGAGTGTGGTTGGGAGCCGCGCTCATCCAGGCAAGTGGAGAGTCTCCCATCGCACTCCTGACTTGTGTCCTTGTAGATGTCGGACAGGCTTTGGTAAGGAGTCAGGAGGTGAGTTGCTCTCCGCAGGATTCCCAGCCTCTGACCTGCTCTGGGAGCCGCAGTGTTTATATGGCTGGGTCCAGTTCAGTGTCTGATCGATGGTAACCCCCAGGATGTGGGGGATTCAGCGACGGTAACACCATCGACGGTAACACCATCGGTGGTTAGATTCGCTTGTGTAGGAGATGGTCATTGTCTGGCACTTGTGTGGGGCGAATGTAACCAATTTTATCCTGAATTATTGTTTCTAGGTTTCTTTTCCTATTGCCCAAATTAAATTGACTAACTGGTCTGACATCGGGCTTATCCTTGCTCCGAAAAGGTTGGCAATTCTCCAGTCCTCTGGCACGCGTCCCGTGTCTCTGTAAGACTGGAGAATTATGGCCAGTGTCTGTACGATTCGTGTACTCGCTATCCAGTCCTGGTACCTCTCGAATACCACCGCCATGTCAGTTTTAAACCCGCGAGGTGTCTGAATCGCCATTATCTCCCACAGTTATCCCCCCCCCCCCCCCCCCCCCCGCGATGCCGCGACCTCTGACTTTGCACCGTGACCTTTGGTGTGGCACCTTAGCCAGCGGCTTGAAGGTGACAGGGTAACTCAGTTGGGCGTTTGCCAGGCTGTGCGGGACACTCTTGCTTAGTAAATAAGGGCCATGGGACACGTAAACAAGGAAGTCGGGCTAAATGTTTGTCAGCGACCCTTTTGACCTCCGCTGGAGTCTCGTGACGGGCCTCGGGAGGATTTCAACACTTTGGGGGTGCGTTCTTTCGCCGGGTAAGGCCCACCCTTACGTGCCCCTTCGACCGATTCAGGGAGGCAGTTAACGGCCAACGGGGTAGTAATCACCTAACGGTGGCGGGGGGGGATTTCACCACAACTGACAACAGCCTTACTCGAGACTGACTTTCGGTTCCAGTTTTTTTTTTTTGTTGAAAAAAGTAATTGAATTTTAAATTCGACCAACTGCCCTGGTGAGATTCGAACCCAGGCCCTGGGGTCTCTTGGGTACAGTCCCGTGGCATTACCCGCTGTGCCACTGTCTCCCCTGCGGGCAGGATTTACCCCAGTCGGTTCCAGGGGGTGAGGGAACTTTGAGTTGTTGTGGAGACAGACGGGGAGAAGCTGGGGGCCGTTCGCCCTCGAGCAGTGACGGTTAAGGGGGAGGTTAACCCTAACCTGCACGTCATTGTTTTCTAAATGGGAAAACGCTTCGGAAAGCAGAAGCACAAAGGGACTTGGGAGTCCTTGTTCACGATTCTCTTCAGGTTAACGTGCAGGTTCAGTCGGCAGTTAGGAAGGCAATTGCAATGTTAGCATTCCTGTCGAGAGGGCTAGAATACAAGAGCAGTGGTATACTTCTGAGGCTGTGGTCAGGCCCCATTTGGGGTATTGTGAGTGGTTTCGGGCCCCGTATCTAAGGAAGGATGTGCTGGCCTTGGAAAGGGTCCAGAGGAGGTTCACACGAACGGTCCCTGGAATGAAGAGCTTGTCGTACGAGGAACGGTTGAGGACACTGGGTCTGTACTCGTTGGAGTTTAGAAGGATGAGGGGGGGGATC